>NC_056725.1:1901538805-1901763805 GCF_019279795.1 Protopterus annectens
TGTTAAGCTTATGGGTAATTTCCAGGGTCCTACCTTTGTGGAGTGGGACCACAGTTGCTGTACACCACTCCTTGGGCACATATCCTGTGGTAAGGCTAAGATTAAACAGATGCCTTATATGCGGGTTTAGTTCCTCGTTGAGTTCGTGTAGCACACAGCCGGGGACACCATCCGGTCCCATTGATGCTGTGTTTTTAGCTTTAGAGAGAGCAGCTTTGACCTGTGCATTAGAGATGTCTGGGAGGCTACACTCCGCTGGGATAGTTATCTCTCCTTTTGGGGGAGAGGGGTGAAGTTTGCACTAAACCTGTCTGCCAGTATGTTGGCAATGTCTGTGGGTTCAGTGATTTTGTATCATTTTGGACTAATTCTATATCTGGGAGTTTCCACCCAGGTTTCTAACATAGCTGAAGAAGGCCTTATGATTGTCTTTTGAATCTATTGCAATTTTTCTCTCAAATTTGGCCTTGGATGATTTTATGAGTGCTTTTTTACTAATAATGATCAAGGGTGACTTCTCTTTTATGGATTTTTCTCTATCATGTAACAGCTTTCTCCTCTTATTGTAAAGTTTGTTTATGGCTGGGGTCCACCAGACTGGACGTTTGCCCTTGGTGGAAAGAGTCTTGGTTTTATTAGGGATTGCCTGATCCATGCAGTCCTGGAGGTGTTCAGAAGGCATTTGTAAGGGCTTCCGCAGCTTGGGTTGTGGTTTCCACTGGCTCGGGGCCTTGAAGGATACCACACCAGTCTTGAGTAGTGTGAAGTTTGCTTTAGAGAAGTTCTTCACTGTGGTCTTTTTGTTTGGGGTGGGGCAGGATGTGGATTTCCAGTGAGATAAGTTTGTGATCTGATCTCACCAATGAGGGATATACTTCGGTGTGGAGGATTTTGTCCCCATGTTTGTGATGATGAGATCTAGTATATTTTCTCCTCTTGTGGGAACGGTGACTAGTTGTTCCATGGCATTTGAATTTATGAACTCCAGGAACCTTTGGGCTAGAAAGTTGGGGCTTGAGTAATGTTCCCAGTCTATATTCGGTAGTTGAAGTCACCCAATATAATGGTGTTTGGAGATACATTTATACCCTCCAGTGTCTTCAGGAAGGCTGTGTGGGGTTCCTGAGTTTGAGAGGGTGGCCTGTAGCATGCTACAAATTGTAGAGCAGTTTTGCCTATGGTTAATTGTACCTGGATGGTTTCCGATGCTTACCAACCTGGAGGTGTGGGTATCCTTGATGAATATGGATACACCCCCTCCTTTTGTGGTGTGGTCCGGGTTTTGGGGCCGGAACACATGATATGAGGTAAAACCTGATAGTGCTGGGGTGCTCTCAGGAGCCTTGAACCAGGTTTCAGTCACAGCACAGACATCGATGTTCTCCATACTGAGAAGGGCCTCGAGAGCGTGCATTTTGAGATTTAGACTTCTGGCATTGAGCAGCATTACCCTTAGTTTCTTCCCATTTTTGTTTTCTAGGGTGGTAGGTTTAGAATTTGAGCCTTGCCTAAAAAAAGGCACTATGGGCAAGGGAGCCCGCAGGATTTTTTGCAGGGGGGTGCAAACCCAAGCCCCGCCCATGCAGCCCCACCCCCTCAGTTGCCCCGCCCACTCACCCCCCCGCCCACACAGCCATTCCAGTGTCCTATTACGTGGCTATTTCTCCCCATTTGTCATAGACACTGTTCAAATCTCTCAGTGTGCATACTGTTTTATGCTTTACTTCTACAATGATTACAGATATCTGGATTTCATTTACAACTTTTATTTCAAATTTTATAGCACAAACACTGACAGACATTTACTAAACCTAAACAAAGCAATAGTCTTACAATGAAAACAGACTTAGCATTAAAACTTCTCTACCTTTGAAACCCACATTCACTGAAACAGCATTGAAACCCACATTCAACGAACATGCATCTGGCCAATGGCGGGGTAAGTTTACCTTTGGCCCGTTTCCAAATCATAGGCTCCTTGCACACATTTTTAGAAACATGCAAGAGTTCTTTGATTCACCTTCCAGACTTAATTATACTACATAATAATTGAATTATATCCCTTGTATAATACAGCACCACTTGTTAGAGTGTGTTTTAAAGTTATAGTTCTGAGCATCTTTCCTTTAAGCAATGAAACAAATCATATGAACCAGTAATGACAGTCTGCCCAATTCAGAACATTTCAACCATAAAGGAACACTTAAACTTCTGTCATACAATCCACCAATATCAATCAGTATGCAGAATCTCTGCAGAAGTAAAAGTCATCTGAATAATTCCACATTAAAGAGATCTGAAACCAATGAAGAGGTTGTTGCTAGAAAAAAAACTTTATATTTCAGTGTTTCATTTACAAATTCAGTGCCTGCTGCCCTTGAAGAATAAATTGCATGTGCTACATTAAAATAAATGGTAAGTTGGTATATTGCAATAGGGAATGGGTGGCAGGCTGAAAAACAGGTTCATAGTTATTAGGTGTCTCATCCAAAGGAGGACATACTAAGAACTGCAGTACCATACCCCCTTAAAATACAAATGTACATGCTGTATGAATAGAACCTACAGCCCTTTGCATAAAGACGCAAGTATGCTACCTGCTGTGCTAACACTGCTTTAAAATTCTATACCACAATAATGATACCATTTGCTAAACAAAACAGTTGCACCTAAATTTCACCTGTTAGAGCTAACTAGGGAATTTCTCTCTGACTCTGTCTCTCTCTCACACACACACACACACACACACACACCTCAACTTTAGTGCAAGAAATAAATAAATAGATTTTTTCAAAATTACAACTGTAAACTCTGTGTGACCATAGTGTGTGTTTGTTTTTGACAGAAAGGTATAAGGGAACTCATGGCTATGTATATAGATGAATCTCTCTGTACTGAAGTACTCCCTACCATGATGCTGCTTTAATAGTGTGTTTGCATTCAGAAACTTTTACAGTTTTTATACTGAATTTTATAGCTACATGAATTAGAAAATAACCAATTTCCTTTTCAGAGCCTAAGCTAAAAAGTCCACTCCTTACAAGCACTGCTTCCCCTGGAAAACATCTATATATGCATCATCACAGAGACCTAGTTAAAGACTGATGACAGCACTCCTTTAATGCAGGATTTCAATACCTGCCACAAGTTCAGGCCTATCACCAGAGATGAAAAGGTGATGGTGTCTACATATTCTTAAAGAACATTTCATCTCCAGACTTGCTAGGTGAGATAATGATGTGGAATTCCTCTGCATCCAACTTTGCATTAACAAAACTCCTTACTGTGTCATACCTAACTATAGGTTCCCTCTATGTACCCCATCAGTCCATATCTCCTACCTAACTAATATGGTGTCCCTATGCATTAAGCCAACACAATTATTCTAGGAGACTTCAATCACATTTTCTTCCAAAACTGCCATTTTGAGGAAGGATTATTAGGGGAGAGCAACATTTTGAGCCAAAATTGGGGACAATGGAGAGGTTTGGATATTCCTAATTCTACAAAGCGATTTGCACATACCTCTCAACCTCTTAATGCAGGAAATCTGGACAAGGCTAAATATATTGGGGGAACATACAAACACTACTAAAAATTGCTCGTGTATAAACTTAAGTGTTGATAGAATAACAGGTCTTGCATTAGCATGCATTTTTCTGAAGGTTATGACGTCTGAAACTCAAATGTCTGTCATTTAGTGACTTCACTGTATGAGGATATAACCATAAATAAGAAGCAAATATCTATTCATTCTGCAAAGATATGGACAACTGAGAGGTATAGTTCAACTGGGGCTGTCTGAGTTTGCTACCCCCCCCCTCACAAAATCATGGTCGAATGGAGCCTCCCCCCTGTAACCATTCCAATGTCCCATTCCTTGGTTATTTTGCCCCATTTACCATAAATACTGTAATGTGCATACTGCTTTACTTTTGCGATGATTTAGATTTCATTTGAAAGTTTTATTTTACAGCACAAACTAATACATATCTGTTAAACAAAGCAATGCAGTCTCACAATGAAAATAGACTTAACATTAAAACTTCTCTGCCCTTGAAACTCACATGCATTGAAACAGCATTGAAACCCACATTCAAAGAAAATACATTTTGCCAGTGGCAGATAAATATTAACTTTGGGCTTCAAAATCATAGGCCCCTTGAACATAACATACACATGCTCTTTGATACACCTTCCTGACTGTATTACATTATATTCCTTGTACAATACAGTACAGTTGTTAGAGGGCATTTTAAATTTATTGTTTTGAACATTTTTCCAGTAAACAATAAAACAAAATGCATACACAAATGACAGAACTGCCCAATTCAGAACATTTCCATCATAAAAAGTCTACTCAACCTTCTATAGTCCACCAGTGTCAGTAAAAAATATGCACAATCTCTGAAGTAGTAAAATTCACATTAAAGAAATTTGTAACTAATAAAGAGGTTGCTGCTAGCAAACAACTTTATATGTCATTGTTTCATCTACAAATAAAGTGCCTGTTGCCCTTGAAGAATAAATTGCCTTTGTTGCATGCAACAAAAATGATAAGTTAGTAATAATAGGGAATGGATAGCAAACTGGTAAAAGGTTCATGGTTACTAGGTATCTTTGCCAAAAAGGACTGCAGCATCCACCCCCTTTACAACACAGTACAGTATCAGCAATGCATCTACCTACTGTGGGAGTAGAACCCACAGCTTTCAGCATCAAAAGCAAGTACACTATCTGTTGTGCTATTAACAATGCAAGCAGACTAAACATAAGCAGCACTAAACTTTTGCTTTCCTGTAGCTCTCAGGTCCTTATAAAATTTACTCGACACTCAGCTGTATCTCTGAACTTTGCAGCACAAGAAATCTGGAAAAAGCCAAAATTTATTAAAGGCCAAAACCAGGGACACATTTTAAACATTGCTTGTATAATGTTGGAAAGTTGCTAGAATAAAATGCTGCATTACCACCATACATTTCACTGCCACGTCTTGAACGCAGGGGACCCTGTGCAAAACAGTCAGAGCAACATACCTCTATGTCAAATCAGCTGTTTTGTGAAAGAGAACGACTGAAACTTAAATGGCTACCATTTAGTGAATTCAGTTCTCACCATAGCACAGCTGTCAACCTCTTAGCACAAAATACCTGAACAAAGCCAATACTGGGTGAATACAGCCCCCAAACATTCAGTGAATTCAGTTCTTACCATAGCTCTCAACCTTAGCACAAAACCTGGGTGAAGCCAATAATGGGGGGGGGATACAGTCCCAAAGACAGGGATACATTTCAAATATCCATCTTGTACACTTAGAAAATTGCTAGAATAAAAGCTTTTGTTACCATGCACTTTCTGAAGAATATGAAGTCAGATGATATTCAAATGTGCCATTTTTTTTTTTTTTAACATTTGTTAACCAGGAAAGTCTGACTTGGGAAAAGTATTATTTTTAGCCTAATACTTGTTTGTTACAAGGTGATTTTAGGGGAAATTACATTTTAGGGATAATGGAAGCTACAACGTGGGTAAAATTAGCACCAAATTGGTCAGATTACACACACACACACACACACACACACACACACACACACACACACAGACTATATCCTTGGGATCAGAATATGTGAATATTGTGGATGGATTCAGTGCATTGTTGGACAGCATTCTTTCATTTTTCTTGGTATTTTTTGAGACCCTTAAGTTTGTCCACTGCTGCCGTTTTTTGTAATAGTGCTCTTAAGTTCCTCACTGGCATTAATTTCCTTCTTTCATTATACAGTTTAACATGAGAGTTCCATCAGAAAGGTTTAGTCCAGAATTCATCCCTAGACTTAAGGCAGACTGGTACAGACTTTTCTATGCAGCTTTTCAGGGTACTAAAACTGGAAGTGAATGCAGTAGTTCTCAGTTGGGTTAACTTGGAGGATTGTTGGGAAATTTTCCAAGATCTTTTCCAGGTCAAACCTAGTTCAGCTTGCAGAAGTCCCTAAAAGAATGGTCTCATTTGGTGGCAGGGTACTACCACTAGGAGCTCATCACAGAATTTGTACCACCGGTGCTCAAATTTTATGAGTTACTTTCCTGGCCTCACTTATTCCTGTGTAAAGGTTCATCTTGTGATCATCTCAATATGTCTGGCCATGGATTCTCCTCTTTCTTTGTTGTTAAGCAGTTTTGAAAGCAGTTTTGCAACTGAGATCTCTTTGTAAACAGGTTGCTCCTATTTAGGATCTCAGTTATCTGCTGGGAAATTGATGAATCAACTTTTGAACCTGCTCATTACACTGATTTAAGGTTCTTGACTTGGAAAACTGTACTCATTGTACTGACATCTGCAATAAGAATATCTGAGTTTTAAGCTCTCAATTTTCTATACCCCTAGGGTATCTTTAAGGACAACCCTCTAATTCATGCTCAAAGTGGTTTCAGAGTTTACTCTGAATCAAGTCTTCAAATTTCCAATTTTCTATACTGTACAAAAAAAAAGGAGAACAGATTCTGCACATTCCCCATATTCTGGGAATACATAGGTAGCTCAGGTACTATCTTCCGAGAACTAAAACCTTTAGAAAAGCCAATGATCTATTTATTTTTATCAAGAGACAAAAAGGGACACTGTGTGTCTAAGCAGACAAATTTAAGGTGGGTGTTCTACCCTATTGTTTTTGTTATTCCCACCTTGGAAACCCATTCCAGGAAGTATCAAAGTACATTCCACTACAGCCTTGTCTTCGACAGCATACTGGAAAGGTATGGACTCTAGATGTATACATGGTCTTCTGTGTATACATCTACAAAGCATTACAAACTGGATTTGTTTTCTAGGCTCATGTCTAACTTTGATAGCACCATTCTCCAGAGGCTCCTAGATCTATATCCATCATTCTGCAAGGATGGATAAGCTTTAGTGCTCATATATCCCAAGGGCTACTGCAGCACTTGGAACATAGTATAGTTGTGTAAGTTACATGTATTCATACTTATTCCATAGAAAAGGTGCATTATTGCACAACCTGTATCATATTATTACATGTGCAAATGCACAATGTTTCCAAAAATACACAGGAAGAAGCTTTAAGACAGTTATCTGAATGCTTAACTACAAGTGATTATGTACATAAGTAACCAAATATGTTAGTAACATCAGCAGATGAATGGTAGATATAACTGCAATAAAAACAGTTCAAAGGAGAAAAGCAGTAGCTGACAAATGGCTAGGATTCAGTACATCGGCATTGGCTAATGAGAGAGAACCAACCAACCTGACTGACTTCTAAGAGTTTTGAAAGTGAGATACTAATAGGTGTGTCAGTGTGTGTAGTAAATTATAAGTCAAGTAGTAATGTTGGTGAAAGCAAGTTATGTATGAGGAAAAATATGGTAAAGTGTTAAAAGGGCAAAAAAGAAGGTAGGAAAAGTAAGAACAAAAACTGGATTGTGCAAATAAATGTCACCTCCCACTGGACCCCAGCATGGTTTCAAATGAGGTCACAAAACCCTTACTGCTATATACAATGTCACTGACAAAATATACATGGCTAAGGACTCTCTTCCTAATAAGCTCAGTAAAGTAAGATTCTGTTACTGCTAAATGGTTCAAAAACTACCTGGAAAGCAACCTTAACAATTCAGCCTTGCAGGTTTAAGAAAGATATTGGAATTTACATCAAACATTTCCTAGAATATCTGTCTTAGGCCATATCCTGTTCTACTTACACATTAATGACATTATGCCTACCCCCTGACCCCTTTTACAATTACCCATTATGCAGATAACATCATGTTTTCACAGATAGCACCCTCCACCAATCAAGTCCAGAAACACTAATACATTTCACAGATAGCACCCTCCACCAATCAAGTCCAGAAACACTAATACATTTGACTTAAACAAACTCTTTTTGCTATAAAATGAATCACCTTACTTTTAATACAACTACATTATGCCAGAAAGCGATGACAGATTTGTGGTTTTAACTATGGATGAGGAAATATGGGAGAAGACAGGTGGATACAGTGTTGAATACATATTCTGTAACCATATCTCACACACACACACACACACACACACACACACACACACACACACACACACACACACACGCACACACTACTCACTCTGAAAGTGTGTCCCATCTTCTGCTCGTTTCCTCCCACTGTGAACCGGTCCCATCTTCCGTCCATTTCAGTTTCAGTTCCTCCCGCCAGAACCCAAAACCGTCCATAACTTGAAAATATGATGATGTCAGCATGCCTACGACCGGACTTCTTAAAGAAGAACGCATGATGTCAGCACGGACTTCTTTCTTCTTAAAGAAAGAATGTCCTAAAAAAAAAAAAAAACTTTTTTTTAAATTATAACATTAGTCAGCCGATTCCAGGGTGCAAGTGCATGACTATGGGGGTGGCAAGAGCCTTAGCCAATATCCGAATCAGGGTGACAGGTGCAAGCCATCCCTCATGGCTTGTCAAGCATGTCATCCCAGGCAGACAGACACTGGATCCCCTTTGAATGACACCAGAAATTAAGCCAATTGTTAAAGCTGATCATCTTGTCTCTATGTTGTGGCATCATTCTTGGTGAAGGAAGGATACTGCTCAGGGTCAGGGTCATACCTGCCTGGGCTACATAATCAGAGAGCTCCTCTATGTCTCTTTTCATGTCGTCAGGGAGGTACATCTCAGGTCGCTCACACCAGCATGGACAATGACTGTGTCATATTTGTACTTGCTGTGGAGTGACCCGAGTGCTTGTGTTATGTGGCGGATTCTAGCGCCCGATAGGCAGCTTACTGTGACTCTCTCCTTGTTCAGCCTGGTGAGTGGGACGCCAGTGTGTCTGACTATGGAGTCACCTATGACAAGTATGTTTGGTGTTGTATTTGGCCTTAAGGGCTGTGACTGCTTTGCACACTGATTTTGTGGTTTATGTGTTGCCTGTGGTGTATCATGAGGTGGCAGTTGCTTGATGTCTGCTTTGGAGGCCTCTGCTGTTTAGGTAAATTTTGCTCAGAGCCTCAGAGTATGACTTTGTGTGTTTATGTGTTTGATTCATTGTTGTGATAGCTTTATGTGAGACTGGTTTTGTGGTGTGTGTAGTTGCCTTCTCCTCCTGTCTGGTCTTGCCAATCCTGAGTTGAGAGAGCTCAGCCTCCAGTTTGGCTAAATAGCTGCATCTCTCGCAAGTATTTGTGTTATGTGGGAGGAGGAGAGGGTTGTCAGTGTACATGAGGCAATTGTAACATTGCCTCAATATTCCCAAATTCACCAACTGGACAGGAGAGGATGCCAGCATCTGGCCCTTCGACATGCTAGAGAAATTTAGAAGTTAGGGGTGTAACTGAATAAGAGAGGACTTAGTAAGGAAGTGGGTACTCCTGGGGGGGGATTTGCTAGTGAAGGACTTTGTATAATACAGAAGTGCTAAACCTGAAAAGAAGATGCTTTTAAGACAAGTAAAAGCTTTTAGGAACAAGTTTTAGTTAAGGGATATACTGTTTAGATTACTAGTAGAGCAGTTCTAAGGGAAAAAAATGAAGAACAGACTTTATGGAGCCAGAAAAAGTTTAACCTTGTTAAACCGGAGCTACCCGATGCTGCTCTAGTGGCAACTCAGCTACGCTTAACAAGGTAAAGCACTCTAAAGCGTGCTTGATAGCAGGGGCTGGAAAGAGCCAGGAATTGACCCAAAACAGCCAATAAAACTACAGTTAACCCCCAAAGTCTAACTGGCAAAATGTTATTTGCAGGAATATTTATTGATTTGTCTTTGCTGTTTCTAAAGCAGCAGAGTTATTCTTTGTTTACTTGTCTGGCTACACCTACAGCATGGTGGACTTCTTGTTTTTATACATTATTAACAGCTTACTGAGTGCTTGCTGCCAATCTTTATGTTCACAACTGCCAGTATCACACTCAGGCTACAGAGCTACAGTCCTTTGTAAGCCATAGTACAGCAACTGTATGTGTTCTTCTACCTTCCCTGGTCTTTTTTCCCCAAACCTGAAATTATCCCATCTCTGTTAAGGTGCTGTTTCTATACATTTTTCCTATATTTGCTGTGATTCTTTTTGTTTGGTTTAGGTTAAAAGTACACCTCAAGCCATTTATAGCTGGTGTATTTGCATGTGTCCTTTGTTGGCATGTGTGATACCAAGGTAGAAAAATTGATTAAAATGTGATATATTGTTGTCTTTCTTGTTTTAGGAAGTTATTACCTTAGTAAAGCAATATTTAAGCTCAGTGGACACCACAGTATGTGTGTTCCCTGTGTCCTGGGAATGTGTGACCTTTTCTCTATAAAATATAAATATGGAAAACGGAGATGAAAGGAAAATAAATGAAACTTGCAATTGAAATGTAGAATGCAACTTCTTGCTTTTCCTGTGTCAGGAAGTATCTAATTGCTTTTATATAATTAAGTCACACAAAGGTTTAAAGTGAGGGAGAAAAAGGGACATAAAAATGCACTTACAAGACTCTTCAAAGGAACCAGCCATTATTATTCAAATGAGACCTTTGCCATTATATGTGGGGTTTTAATGTAAAAAAATATCCTGTAAGCTATCAGTGTTTCTTCTATAGCATAACAAAGGGCTAATTTAATCTGATGCACTATAACTATACCTGTTTTCCATGGGAATAGAATGATGAGGTGAGATGTGTATATTTGGAACTGAATAAAGTCAAGTAGTCTTTGATTGGGGGATCTTGGTGATGCATCTGTGAAAGTTTGCTTTTTGAATTTTGCCCTGCATTATCTTACTTGCATAGAATATTTAGATTCAGTATTTCTTCATGCAGAAATGACAAATTCTGTCTAATCTCTGGCTTTACCTTCTTCTTCTTCTGGTTTAACTGGCTGCTGTTTATGTGCATTGTCTTAACCTCTGCATATTTAATGTGCATCAGCACTGTCTTGATATCTTTATTCTTCAAGTAAAGTTGTATTTATTCCCATTTCTGATCTTGTGGCTGGTGCTCATTATTTATGTATGCACATATGTATGTATATATGTATGTAAGTATTATTATTATTACTTATTGTCTGAGTAGAGGGTATTATTTAATACTATAGGTTGCAAAAGCAGTGGGATCCACTTCTAGAAGTCAGATTGCTTGAACACACTACAAGTAAGATAGCTTTATTATTATTATTATTACTTTATAATGTATATTTATCTGAATCAAGAGTGATTTGGTAACTATGTTTGGTATCTAGAAATATCTAGAGTGGTGGCAGTACCACCATACCAGGAAGAAAGCCATGGAGAAATTCTAACAGCTTTCCCTGAAAATTGCATTTGTGTGTGAAATAATTTGTCTGAAAAGCAGTTACCAAGGATAAGGGTCACTGAGAGACACTACAGATCAGAGATGGGAGTAGTGAGAAAGAGGCCTCGGATAATAGACCAAAGAATCAGCTAAGTAATTGATTAGTATGCAGTCTTAGTCTGTGTGTGGATGTTGGAAGCTCACACACAGGACAGCAGTGCATATTGCCTTTATGCTGTTGGTCACAGGGTGCATTTGGTGACTTGATTATTGTATCAGACTTTTGTGTACTTTTCTTTCTTCTGTTTTACGTTATTGACTACCAGTGATGTGACTTAAGAGACTATCCATTTGGTAGCTATTGGACCTATTTGGAGCAGTGGAGCTGATCTAAGCTCCATAGCCCCATCCCTGAGACACTCAGGTGGTACACTGGTTGGCAGTAGTGGGATTCAAAACTACATGGTAAGCTCCCCTGCATACTCCATTGAAGCAGGCAAGTCTCCATATCCAATTCTGAGATCTCCATACCTTGGAGAAAGGGGGATATTCCAAGAAATGGCCATCTTGGATTTAATATATGTAAGTCCACCTGTTCAGTAGTTCAGGCTTGCTATTACAGAACTCACACTAATGAGTCTTGGAATATCAAAGGTTACCATCTGAATCATTGCTGGTGCAGAAATAGAAACTATGCCAGCAGCGATTTCATACTGAAAACATGAACATGTGATTGAGGAATTCCAGAATAGCGGATAAAAAATATAACAAACTGAAAGTCATCCATTTTATGCTTGGCCAAGTATATGGAACCCACTTTTTCTTATTTTAAATAGTTGATATTTTATTTTTCTCTTCCCATTATTATTATTACAGTGCTGTCCTTTCTTATAGCAAAGTATATAAACATGATCTATTGCGAGTGGCATCAGCCATTGCAACTAACTGTACAATTATTTTAGAAACATTATTTGTAGTTGCTGTAGCTACCTGTGGCTCAGGTCACGGCTGGAACTAGTCATTGTACCAGCCTACTAACCCAGATAACAAAATCTGAAAAATAAATAAAACATAGGTCACCTTGTCCACAACTGATTAATTGATATTTGTTCAGCTGAAACTGACTGACTAAATAATGTTTTAATATAAGTTCAAAAACACTCATTTCATGGGTGGATGAAGCATCCTTCCCTGCCTGTGCAGGGTCTCCTTCTTATTATATCTACCACTTGAGGTCATCAAAACACAGAGACAAGACATAAAACTTAAAAAGTGCAAGAATCCTTCAAATTCTGTTCACCTTGATTGAATGGCCTTTACAAAATCATTCTTTGGCTAGTAGACTAATTGTCATTTTTCATAAGGAAAGACACATTAAATCAATAAATATAGCTTGTTCTGCAAAATATCAAAGATGTTAAAAAGACCCGCACGTTATATTGAGGACATTGTCATTTTTAATTTTTATTAATTAGTATCAGTATCATTTGCTAGTTGGGCAGCAGTTAGTGACAGAAAGAAAGGACTTTGGTATTAAAATCTGTGCTACTTGATGTCACTTTACCAGTGCAGCATACACCAAACTGTCATAAAACTGTCAGCCTTTGGCTCAAATTGCTGTGTATGGTGCTAGATCATACAACAATGTGATATCCAAGTCTCAGGGTGACAGTACTGCCTAGTGAGCTACTGAGAATACATGTTCTGCATGTTTCTTTCCTAGAATCTGCTTTTGCTTAGAAGATGCGCTTTCTTCTCGAACTGAGCTACATGACTCATTAGGCTCATTATTGAAATGTCAGCACTTGAAATACTGAGCGCCGACAAGCTGAAAAAACAGGACTGAAATCCCAGGAAAAGAGTGAATCTCGAAGATTGCTCTTCTCCTTAAAACTTATTTTTGTAGGAGGGCAAGCCCCCTGCATCCCCCCAAGCTTATATATATATATATATATATATATATATATATATATATATATATATATACACACCAACTCAGAGATTGCCATTTCTTGGTATTGCTGGGGTCAATCATAGATCCGTAGCCATTCTGGGGTCTTGGAACATCTTTGCATCTGTCTTGGGGGGGGGGGTTAATGTATGGTCTACCCATTCCCCCTCCCTCACTACAGTGCAATTCAGTCCAGAGTGGGCATGCAGTGTGGGCAAGTGGTGTACAGCTCTGCTTGTGCAGCAGCTGAACCAGGCCCACCTCTGGACCATGCCTCTTCCAGTGACGTTCCCAGCCTCCAACAAGGATGTTGAAAAGAGATGGCCTCATACTGTGTTCCCCTAGGAAAGGCATGCCCATCCCTTCCTGCTGTTCTTTCAATTGCTTGAGCTGCTGATCAAACCTGGGTTGCCTGGGTCATAGTCAGGGCTTTATCCCTCTCCTCCACCATAGAGGCAATGAGACCTCAACTTTTCAATGCCAAATGTTAGTAGTCCTAGATATTAAATCTTTATTGATTATATTATTATTATTTTTAACCAGCTAAACCTACAAGACACATGTATCTGTTTCAGAGGACATTATTTTATTAAGTGATTGTTTCAGAATCACAGAGCAGGCAAATGCATACAAAGGGAATCAAATACAGAACTATAGGATGAACCTTATTAATATTTCTTACCCTTAATTATTTGTACTGAAATAACCAGATAAGGAAAAGGGTAAGGCAAACCAAAAGTAAACTGATAAACACAAAACAAGGTCTGCCTCGAAGTAACACCACAGCACAATGTAATAGATGTCCTCGTCACCAAGGCTTTGAAATCTATAATAATTCTTCCCCCCAAAAAAACAGGACACCAGAGAACTACATTAAGTCCAAAACCTTCCAAAATTATATATTCCAAGTAAAATAATTTATCCAAAGAAATGATTTATTCCAAAAGTTTAAAATACAGAGTTGAGTGTTTATATCCTATTCCATTCAGAACTTCTTCAGAACTAAATTAAAAGCCAGACACAAAAGTATATATATCTCATAAGCATGTACCAATTATAACATCTAACACTCATAGGTTCTAAATGTTAGAATTAAAATCAAAGTTTAGCAGATTTCAATTTCAATACTGGTGCAGTAGAAATCAGTTCATTTTGACCTTTGTACTGAAATGCCAGACAGAATGAGATATTACCCTTGGATGCTGATTTAAGCTATATTTTGCTTGAATCAGCTACAGCAGTTTATTACACATTTTAAAGACACTGGCCTTTCCATGTGCACCACTCAAACAACATAAGGTAAATATTAGCATTTGGGGATGATAGACAATATTATGCAAAATAGGGCGGCCACGGTGGTGCAGTGGTTAGCATTGCCGCCTCACAGCAAGAGGTTCTCCGGTTTGATCCTCGGCTGGGGTGCCTTCTGTGTGGAGTCTGCATGTCCTCCCTGTGGTCGCGTGGGTTTCCTCCGGGTGCTCCGGTTTCCTCCCACATCCCCAAGACATGCTGCAGCTGGATTGGACACTCTAAATTGGCCCTAGGTGTGCGTGTGAGTGTGCCTTCTGTGGAAGGTTGGGTGCCGGGCTGGCAACTCGACACCGTAAAACTCCACTGCCATTCAATGTGCGGACAAGGTGATCCACTGTGGTGACCCCTAACCGGGAAAAAGCCGAAAGAAGAAGAAGACAATATTATGCAAAATATGTAGAATTCAATGCAGAGGTCCCATGTGGTATCCAGAAAAATAATGAAAAATTATTAAAATTAATGAAAATTTATTTAAATGCACATATGTTGTAAGACATTCACCATTTAGATTTTTTTCTTTGTACTTCTAATCACTTCATCTGGTTCTGGGTTGCAGTTAACCAGAACCTGTTCCCAACAGCAGGCACATAAGACTGAATATTCCATGGTTGAGATATTGGTGCTTCACAATGTACTGCAAGCCCTCAACACCACACACACACACACACACACACACACACACACACACACACACACACACACACACACACACACACACACACACACACACACACACACACACACACACAGTCATGGGAATGGGATAACATGTAGGCTCTTCATATCCAGTAATTAGAGGTCAGGAATGAATCTTGGGAAGTGAATCTATCTGCCTATGCTTGTATTCCACATTTTCCCCCAAATCTTGTATTTGCTCTTACTGCATATACCTTCAGCTAAAATATACATGTGTATACTCTCTTATAATTATGTTCCATTGCTTTTAAAAAGCCTGTAATAGAAGTCTATCTGCTTTGTACTTGGAAAGAGCCACATGTAATCAACTAGGTGAACAAGTTAATAAATAAATAAATATCTAACTAAATAAAATAAACTGCACGTTATCTATTAGTGGGATGGATATACAGATGGACTAACTGTCATGTTACTAAGGACAGAAATTCTTATAAATAATTGTTTACATGTCATAGAAATATATTTCCATGTGTAACTTAAGAAATTTTGCTCCCAACAGTTCTTATACTATGTTTTTGTTTTGATGCATTCAGATATCAAACTTTCTTTTCATAGTTGCAAATGATGGGAAAGTTGGGGTTGGTATAATGGCTAAGGTGTTTGCCTCACCAGCACAAAGCACATGGTTTGATTCTCACATTTGAAAGTAAAATTGGTTAGGTTAAAATGGCTAATAAGGGCAGCTAACTTAGCACTTACCTATGAGAATGCCTTTACTTTTTTTAACCTCAATCAGTGCATACCTGCCATATGACAATCTGCTTCATTCTGCTCCTCCTACTAATACTAATTTTAGTGTCCTTGGTACTATCCCCCCTCTAGGCTGCCTTGTAACATCTGGAGAGACCGGAGTGATCTCACCTGGCATGCTTACAATGTTAGCATTTCTAATTTGTGACCACAAAGGACAAGCCATTTCTAAGGCTTCAAGGTACACAAAGAATCCCAAGCGGCTTGTATGAAACCGCATGGTGCATTAATGTCTTCAATGATCCTAGGAATCTAATGAGTGAATACTGTATGTGTATTTATCTACTCATATGTGAACATATGCACATACATGGGTGTGTCTGTGTGTGTGTGTGTGTGTGTGTGTGTGTGTGTGTGTGTGTGTGTGTGTGCGCACTTCTGTACTAAAATTATTCCTGGGGAGGAGCTAAGAGACAGATAAGTTAAAGCCAGAAGGGTGGGGCAATGTGTGCTACTGCCCCTGGCACAAACATCCCAGAAGTGTTGACTGTTGAGTAGAAGTGCAGTCTGTACTTTATCAGGGCAACACTTTACACGCAGTTGCTGAGCTCCATTTTCAGTTACTTGTCTTGTCTTTTTGGTCTTAATATAACCAGATGTGTGTAAAATTATTTTACTGCATAATATTTAAAATAGGAGATGTCGTTTCTAAATTTTACATACACCTGGTTAAAAAAAATAAGGCACTGGATTTGAGCTAAACTATCGTGTTTAAAGTGTTTCCTTCCTGCATACCAAGCTGACAAATCAAAGATAAGAAATGCAACCAAATCCCGAAAATGTTAGGGATTTTTTTTGTAAATCTCTAATAATATATTTTATATTTGTGCTACAAAAAATTAAAATGAAGCCTCTCCCTTTAAACTGTGTGTGTGTAAATCTCCTACATGCTGCTGAAATGTGTCCATGACCCATGAGCTGATTGGCTATCACAGGCAACACCTCCATGCCGGGCCTCTCTCACTCCCCTCCCCATTCTTAGGTACATGATAACTTTGTAGGAATGAGTTATATTACACTGACGTTATACTTGTACTTCATAACAAAAGTTATTTCCGTTGTCAGGGAAACCATTTTAAAACAGTAGCTGGCTCTTCGCTTACTAGCTAACAGCTGTTTCATGATTCCGATCGCATCTTTGCAGCTGCAAGATGCCAAATATGTGTAATTAAAGAATTTGTTTTGTTTTTTTTACTTTTCTGTTATCAGGGCAACACTTTAAACATAGTTGCTGAGCTCCGAATCCAGTGTCTTGCCATATATTTTTGCTGTTAATCTAAACAGGTGTGTAAAATAATTAAATGGATAATATTTAATAAAAAGGAGATGTAAATTCAGCATTTTACACAAACATGGTTATATTAACACCACAAAGACATGAAAAGACACTAGATTCAGAGCTCAGCGACTGCTTTTAAAGTGTTGCCCCGATAACGGAAAAGTACCGTGCAGTAACGTCATTCATTGAAGCAGTCAGGGTTGATCTGATATTACTGTTGCTTAAATGAATGTGTGTATTTGCTTTTAGTCTGAGTGATGCTATAATAAGCTCAACGCTTCAGTCAAAGATGTTTTTTTTTTTTTTGTCCTTAACTTCAGGTTGAAGAGGCACCACTCTGGCAATGCCTGAGGCACCAGTTGAGCTAGTTACAGCTCTGACTTTGGAAGTGGAAGGGGAAAGCATACCTCTCAGCAGTACAGCTTTTTGCAGAATGTCCAGATTTTTGCCTCATATTTTTCGGCTGTTCCTCATAAAAATTGTTTTTTTTTTTTTTTTTCGAAAAATCACTGGGATGATCTAAGGATTGAAGTCAGTAAATAAAGACATGTATTTGAATTTCAGACTTCATATCCTTCAGAAAAAGCATGCTAACATAAATCCGGTTATTCTGGCAACTTTCTGTTTATAAGAGCAATATTTAAAATGTGTCCATATTTTGGTTCTTTGTCCCTCCAGTATGTAAGGCTTTCTCCAGATTTCTTGTGCTAAGAGATTGAGTGGTATGCGAGAAGATAATGCGTGACATTGGGTAGAATCTAGCAATTCTGCTGTAAGTAGAAAAAAGGGCATAATGTCATTATATTTTATCATTTATATACTAACCTGTGGTCCCGTAGTGCCATATTGTGCAAAGTTTGTATATAGCATCATGCAGTGATGAATGTATACTGTGATATCCCTAAAGATTTGTAAACTGCACTACTTTGCATGCACCAGTGTGTGTGTGTGTGTATTTACAGCTCACAAACAAATGTGTCTGTGTGCATCTATGTGTGTTTATACAAACACATGTATGTGTATATTGCTCTGTGTACATGTGAGAATATGTTAACACACAAGCACGTACAAGTGTGGATGGATACATACACAAAGTCTAATGTTTGTTTGTGTTTTTCGGCTTTTCCCGGTTAGGGATCACTACAGCGGAACTCCGGTATGCTAATGATTGGTAGTTGATTTTTACGTGCCGAGTTACCAGCCCTGACGCACAACCTTCAACAAAGGTACGCCCATTCATGCATATCTCTACGCAGAAGACGCTCTAGCTGAGAATCAAACCGGACAGCGTCTTACTGTGATGCGACAACGCTACCGCAGCACCACCACCGCGTGTATGTGTCTTTTAATAGAATGATACTGCTGTTATTAATGAAAGAAAGAGATAAAAAATGCAAGCATTAATAGGTCTGAGTGACTCTTTCTGTATAAAATACACACTTAAATTTTGCCATGGTGAGGACTATTTTATTGATATTCCCTTCTGTGCATTTCTGCCAGTTACATCTTGGGAACTTTTGCAGCAGTTCTTTTTTCACTTATATTGAAGGTGTTTGCATGTACTATATTTGTCACTGTATTATCCCTGAAGTAATATTACTGGAGGTGCCACTTAGATCTCTGTAACTTGTAAGATGTCTCACAAAATAACTCTCTGGATTTCTATGCTCCTCTTTAACAAGAAATACGGTAAGTTAATACTGTGCCTCTTGTCTCTCAAGATGCATGGGTGAACTCTCATATCATATGAAATGGATCAAATACAACTCCTCCCCATTAAGTAATGAATATTTATGTACGATTAACTGGTGAGGTAGCTATGTTATTTAACAGCCTCATTTTTGCTGTTTAATATGTTATTTTATAACTACAAATAAAAGCCATGCCTGTACAGAATATAATACCTGTTTTCGAGTTCTGTGTGTTAAAGAACACATCTAGAAACAAACTGAAGATTCAAAATGGGCAACTAAAAACACAATATTTCAGATTTTAAAGGGATATTTGTATGTTTTTTCTGACGTCTATAACAATGTTTCAGACACTTGAGTACCCACAGTTGGATTCAACAGTAAGATAAAGTCCCACTCTCAAAAACAGTAAATCAGTATGTATGTAAGTAAATAAATAAAACCCAGTTCTGTAAAAGCATACACAATTTATATGCATTAGCTTACTCCCTACTCGTTTCGGTTATGTGCACCCTTTAACTAACCAGCAGTAGTTGTGGGTAAATTAGCATAATCATCATATTGCAAAAAAGCTGTTCCTTAAAGCAAAACCTCAGAGTGGGATCTCTCCACCCTGAAATACATACATTCAGAAAGATTTCTATTTATGACAAGGACTTCCAGAGCTAATGGTCAAATTGTATGTAGGAAGAGCTGATCATTAACTATTTGCCTTGCTAAGACCCTTGACCTTGTTAAATTGCACAGAAGAGACTATGGTAGCTAAAGTCAAAGTATGTGTTGTATGGCCATATTCAAAGATATAGAAGTAATGACACAAAAAATAATGTGTGCTTGTGACATTACAAAGATGACAGTGGCTCAGGGTCACTGTCTCAGTGTACCTAGTAATTAAATAAATGCTTCATATGGCACACTGGACAGATGGGAGGTCTTTTTTTGCATTATGCCACCAAACAAATCAGTGCTTTAACTCCACCATTTAATTATTGACAACTGGATGCTAGGTAGAAACAGTTGGTTTGTAAGTGCCACTCAGAAGTACAATAAAGTAAAGTTAAATTATAGGTTTCCTTTGTATGCCAAGGACAAAATTATATTACTTCTTTTATAGGGTAAATAATCTGAGACTATATGATTATCTTTATTTGTTACCTACTACAGATGTATAATAATTTCTGGACAATAAAAATTCTTAACATAGTCCACCTACATTCTTTAAAATAACCTCTTACAAAAATAAATGTCTACTATTTTTTTATCATTTACATATGGATTGGTATTAGGCAGAAACTATTTTCAGCTTTTAACCATGACAGCTGATAGGTGGCAGTGTAATACAGAGGTTGGCCTTGCTGCCTCTAAAATCAAGGGGTCACTACTGACCACTCTTTGCTGTGTTTGTGGAACAGGCACATTTGACTGTGTTTTCTCTGTGCTCTGGTTTCTTCCTACTACTCAGAAGCATAACGTTTGACTGACTGCTCTTAGATTATCCTGGCATATTGCGATCATTGTTGGCTTTATGGCATGGACCTCGGCTTAAAAGGAGTATACGGATCTAGTCACTTATCTGGTTGACATATAATTAAAGTTGAAAAGGGACAGGTGTTATACTGTGGTATAAAAACAGAAAATGAGAGGGACAGTGTTCCCCTGACACCTGGTTTTATTTTTTTTTTAAGATTAGAAGAAACTATAAGCAATGTTTGGTGCCCTTTTCCCTATTATAGGTTATCCTGCCCTTTGAGGCACAATTTGTTCAGCCCATCATCTCCTTTGTGCTAGGTTATATTTAACTGATGGCATCACAGAAAAGGCTGAACTCTGCAGGTTTCATGTTATCAACTCATTTTGTGTGATTGTTGAGCACTGTATATATTAAAAAATGGGTGTGTTTTTCAGTAACCCAGCCACTGAGGATGCACAAGCCAGTGCATTTCTTTGTGTTGGTCCCAAGCTCAGATAAATGAGGAGGGTTGCATCAGGAAGTGCATCCGGCATAAAACTTTGCCAAATCATTCATGCGGACAGCAGTAAATATTTACATACCGGATTGGTCGAGGCCCGGGTTAACAACGACCACCACCAGTACTGTTAGCCAACAGGGTGCTGGCGGAAATTGGGCTACTGTTGGCCGAAGGAGGAGAAGAGGGGGAAGGCATGGCCAAAGGCAGGAAGAGAGGAGAAAGGCTAGGACTGTGGTAGTGAGGGTCGGAACTTTGAATATTGGCAGTATGACTGGTATAGGGAGAAAGCTAGCCAATATGATGGACAGAAGGAAGGTTGGTATACTGTATGTGCAAGAGACCAGATGGAAGGGGAGTAAGGCTAGGTGTATCGGAGGTGGGTTCAAATTGTTTTATCATGGTGTGGATGGGAGGAGAAATGGCATAGGAGTTATCCTGAAGGACAGTATGCTAAGAGTGTTTTGGAGGTGAAAAGAGTGTTGGATAGAGTGATGTTTATGAAGCTGGAAATTGATGGTGAAATGATGAATGTTGTTAGTACATATTCTCCACAAGTTGGGTGTGCGATGGATGAGAAAGACACATTTTGGAGTGAGTTGGATGAAATGGTGATGACTGTACCCAAGAGTGAGAGAGTGGTGACTGGAGCAGATTTTAAAGGGCATGTTGGTGAAGGGAACAGAGGGGATGAGGAAGTGATGGGTAGGTATGGTGTTAAGCAAAGGAATGCAGAAGGTCAGATGGTAATGGATTTTGCGAAAAGGATGGACATGGCTGTGGTGAATACGTATTTTAACAAGAAGGAGGAGCATAGGGTGACATACAAGAGTGGGGGAAGATGCACATAAGTGGATTATATCTTATGTAGGAGAGCCAGTTTGAAGGAGATTGGAGACTGTAAAGTGGTGACTGGGGAAAGTGTAGTTAGGCAGCATAGGATGGTGGTTTGCAGGATGGTGTTGGTGATCAAGAAGAGGAGGAGGAGTGTAAGGGCAGCACCAAGGATCAAATGGTGGAAAATGAAAAAGGGTAATTGTGAGGTGGAGTTCAGGGAAGAGTTAAGACAGGCACTGGGTGGCAGCGAAGAGTTACCAAATAGCTGGGTAACTACAGCAGAGCTAGTAAGGGAGATGGCTAGAAAGGTGCTTGGTATGACATCTGGAAGGAAGACAAGGAGACATGGTGGTGGAATGAGGAAGTACAGGAGAGTATACAGAGAAAGAGGTTGGCAAAGAAAAAGTGGGATTGTAAGAGAGATGAATAAAGTAGACAGGAGTATAAGGAGATGAGGTGCATGGCAAAGAGGAAGGTGGTGAAGGCTGAGGATAAGGCATATGAAGAGTTGTATGAAAGGTTGGACACTAAGGAGGGAGAAAAGGACCTGTACCGATTGGCTAGACAGAGGGACCGAGCTAGGAAAAATGTGCAGCAGGTTGGGAGGGTGGCCTAATGGTTAAGGTGTTTGCCTTACAAACACAAGGTGCGGGGTTCGAGTCTCAAAAGGGATAATTGGCTAGGCTTAAAATGGCTCGCAAGGGCAGTTAGCTTAGTACTAATCTATGAACCTATGAACCTATGAAGCAGGTAAAGGTGATAAAGGTGATAAAGGATAATGAGGGAAACATACTTACAAGCGAGGAGCATGTGTTGAGCAGATGGAAAGAGTACTTTGAGGGGTTGATGAATGAAGAGAATGAGAAGGAGAGAAGGTTGGATGATGTGGGGATAGTGAATCATGAAGTGCAATGGATTAGCAAGGAGGAAGTAAGGATAGCCATGAAGAGAATGAAGAATGGAAAGGCTGTTGGCCCAGATGACATACATGTGGAAGCATGAAGGTGTTTAGGTGAAATGGCAGTGGAGTTTTTAACCAGATTGTTTAATGAAATCTTGGAAAGTGAAAGGATGCCTGAGGAATGGAGAAAAGTGTTTTGGTACCGAGTTTTAAGAATAAGGGTGATGTGCAGAGCTGTAGTAACTACAGAGGGATTAAATTGATCAGTCACAGCATGAAGTTATGGGAAAGAGTAGTGGAAGCTAGGTTAAGAAGTGACATGATGATTAGTGATCAGCAGTATGGTTTCATGCCGGGAAAGAGCAGTACAGATGCGATGCTTGCTCTGAGAGTGTTGATGGAGAAGTACAGAGAAGGTCAGAAGTAGTTGCATTGTGTTTTTGTAGACTTAGAGAAAGCATATGACAGGGTGCCTAGAGAGGAGTTGTGGTATTGTATGAGGAAGACGGGAGTGTCAGAGAAGTATGTAAGAGTGGTACAGGATATGTACGAGGGTAGTGTGACAGTGGTGAGGTCTGTGGTGGGAGTGACGGATGCGTTTAAGGTGGAG
The DNA here is from genome assembly GCF_019279795.1 of Protopterus annectens. Lineage (NCBI taxonomy): Eukaryota > Metazoa > Chordata > Ceratodontiformes > Protopteridae > Protopterus > Protopterus annectens. The sequence goes on from NC_056725.1 coordinate 1,901,562,076, forward strand.
GTGGGATTACATCAAGGATCAGTTCTGACCCCTTTCTTATTTGCAATGGTGATGGACAGGTTAACAAATGAGATCAGACATGAGTCCCCGTGGACTATGATGTTTGCAGATGACACTGTGATCTGTAGTGAGAGTAGGGAACAGGTGGAGGAGACCCTGGAGAGATGGAGATATGCTCTAGAGAGAAGAGGAATGAAGGTCAGCAGGACTAAGACACAATATATGTGTGTAAATGAGAGGGAGGATAGAGGAATGGTGAGGATGCAAGGAGTAGAGGTGGCGAAGGTGGATGAGTTTAAATACTTGGGATCAATAGTTCAGAGTAATGGTGAGTGCGGAAGAGAGGTGAAGAAGAGAGTACAGGCAGGATGGAATGGGTGAAGAAGAGTGTCAGGAGTAATTTGTGACAGATGAGTACCAGTAAGAGTAAAAGGGAAGGTCTACAAGAGGGTAGTGAGACCAGCTATGTTATATGGGTTGGAGACAGTAGCATTGACAAAAAGGGAGGAGTTAAAGCTGGATGTGGCAGAGTTAAAGATGTTAAGATTTGCACTGGGTGTGACGAGGGTGGACAGGATTAGGAATAACTATATTAGAGGGTCAGCCCAGGTTGGAAGGTTTGGAGACAAAGCCAGAGAGGCAAGATTATGTTGGTTTGGACATGTGCTGAAGAGGGATGCTGAGTATATTGGGAAAAAGATGCTACAGATGAAGCTATCTGGTAACAGGAAAAGAGGAAGACCTAAGATAAGGTTTATGGATGTGGTGAGAGAGGACATGCAGGTGGTTGTTGTGACAGAACAAAATGCAGAGGACAGGAAGAAATGGAAATAGATGATCCGCTGTGGCGACCCCTAATGGGAACAGCCGAAAGAAGATAATGATGGTGTGTTTTTCGGTATTCTGCATCATAATTTTGTGCTATGGCAAACTAGAATTTTAACATATTCCAGAGGGTCTGAGCTTTAAAACTTTATATTTGCAGCATGTTCTATTTATTGTTTTTGACACATTAAATACTAAAGGAATTTTGAATTTAGCTTAAGGAAAAGCCAGGGCTTTGCATTTGAAACTTCTTTAGATTTATAATTTAAAACAGTATCATCATATATTTAATGAATGTCTTAATTTGCATTAATACATCTGTATATTGTTCCTATCAAAGAAATCAATATAGCTAAATTATTTGCTGTTGGCTAAGTTACCAGTATACTATATATTTTTTATTCATCTTTTATTTTTATTTTGAATGGATACAGAAATAGCAAAGATGGCTGACCACTGATTCCCAATGATACTCCTTTATAAAATGAAAATTGAGTCTAAGGGTTCCTGCCAAAGTAGTTTAGTTCATTTGATTACCTTACACTGAACCACCTGACCAGCTAGTATCACATCTGATGGATGTGACCAAATGAACATGAAGGCCTCATGACAACTGACTCATTTGAGAATGCCTCATACAAGTGCAATCATAACTTAGCAGAAGTTTCCAAATGTTAATAGCTTTTAGGAGCAAAAAAAAATAAAAAATCACTCGGGGAAAAGCATTTTTGTAAGGACGACAAGCCTTCCTGAATCACCCAATGTGTGTGTGTGTGTGTGTGTGTGTGTGTGTGTGTGTGTGTGTGTGTGTGTGTGTGTGTGTGTGTGTGTGTGTGTGTATGTGTGTGTGTGTGTGTGTGCGTGTGTGTGCGTGTGTGTGTGTGTGTGTGTGTGTGTGTGTGTGTGCGTGTGTGAGGTTGCTGCCCTACTGCCCTGCTACACATACACACACACACACACACACACACATATATATATATATATATATATATATATATATATATATATATTCCAGCTTTGATGTTCCATCATGGGAAATGGAAAACTCTCTGTTTAATCAGCAATTTTTCCTTTTGTTTAAAAGCTAGCTGGTCACACACTAATGATCTCATATGTGAATGTTGATCACTAGTGTTCTAGAAAGAAGTCTGCCTCCCAAAAGAAGCAGAGTCCGACTCAAGCTTTTCTTCACATTCAGTGCTCTCATAGACTTTCACAGTTAGTGTTGCTTGTCCCTGACATTTATTCCACACACAATTCATATATTCGCCTTAGTATGCACTAACTTCAAATTAGTTATTTGTCTTCTTTCACACATAAACATACAAAAACAAACACACACACACACACACACACACACACACACACACACACACACACACACACACACACACACACATGGTGATGCTCTTCTTAGAGGGCTATTTTACAGATGATTCCTAAACCTGAATGAGGGATTGATTATCTCCACCCCACACCTGTTAAATGAATGGCTGTGTATCTTTCTGTTCTGTGACAGAGTCTAAATTCTTGGATTTTTAGCTGTGGAGTGTCCATAACTGAGAGTCAGACTGGCAGTTGATGGCATCAGCCACTAAGAAGTCAACATTTTCTCTTTGTGGGTGTAAATGGGGGACAAAGGTCCCAAATCAGGAAAGTATCATCAATTATTGGCCTTATATATTTAAAACGTTGATAGAACAGCAGGTGTTGCATTAGCATACATTTTCTAAAGAATACGAAGTCTGGAACTCAAATATCTGTCATTATTTAGTGATTGCAGTCCTCAGCGTCTCACCAGAAAAAGCACAAATTTTGCAACGAATAGACCAAACATATGAAGGAAAGGTCAGAGGCATTCTACAAACTCAGGTGCAGTTGATAGCTATGACCAGCAAGGAAATAGTTATTCAGAGGTAATACAGAGGGATTGGTAAGTATATTTGCCAGTTGACCATGATGGTGCAGCAGTTAGTGCTGTAACCTCACAGCAGGAGGTTCTCTGGTTTGATTCTCTGCTAGAGCACCTTCTGTGCAGAGTCTGCATGTCCTCCCTGCAGTCAAAAGAGTTTTAAAGACATGCAGTAGGTGCGCATGTGTGTGCCTTTTGTGAAGGCTGGGTACTGGGCTGGCAGCTCGACACAGTAAAAACTCCACGGCCAATCATCTGCAGACCAGTGATCCACTGTGGTGACCCCTAAGAGGAGAAGCCAAAAGGTAAGTATATTTGCCAGAAAAGACCACAGTTAAGACAAAGTGTTATGGGGGTTTGGTAACTTGTCTAAGTACAAACAAGGAACAGGATAAGCACAGAGGATAAGTAACTGTTCCTACCAGCCAGAATTACAGTTGTCTTTCATTAGAAATTGTCAGAGACTTCAGTTGAGGGGACTGGGGTATGTAAAAAATGTAAGTAATTATTTTAAAAAGATTTCCTAATTCAGCCGTATGTAGACCTTTATAATTTTTTCAGCAATATGCCATGGAAGAGCTTTGATTATTCACATTTTGGCTTGCCTATAAACCATGGCTGTGCGATAGCAGCACACTGTCGTTATTATACAAATGGAAGGCTAGCAGTAAAACTCTTGAGTCACCTCAACACTACTGAAATGCAATAGTATCCTCAAAGTGAGAATATTAAGGAGTTTGGAGAAGCAAAACTCCACACAAAAATAGCTTAAATAGCCATTTTTGAGATTTACTTGTGCAATGCACAAGCTCACCAGTGTGACCATTCAGAGTTCCAGGTTCCAGAGTTGCTGTCTCACAAAGTTCAATAGGTCCATTATCCACTAAGTCTCAAACAAACCAAAAGCAAACCCAAGCTCAGAGAAATGGTCAAAACAAGCAAAAAACAAGAGCTGTAAACAAAAAGAATATTGACCAAATCTTCCAGTGAAATTGAACACTTTTGCCTCACTTTTGTTCAAAACTTCTTCAGAATACAAACACACAGTGCTGTACAAACTTAAAGGTACAAGTTGTTCCTTCGGCTTTTCCCAGTTAGGGGTCGCCACAGTGGAACTCCGGTCCACTAATGATTGGCAGTAAATTTTCAATGTGCCGAGGTGCCAGCTCGACGCCCAACCTTCAATGAAAGCACGCCCATTTATGCATGTCTTTTGAAGGCCACTCGACCGTGGGGAGGACATGCAGATTCCGCACAGGAGGCGCTCCAGCCGAGAATCGAACAGGAGAACCTCTTGCTGTGAGGCAACAATGCTACTGCTGCACCACCGCGGCTTAAAGATACATACCAAATAAAATATAAAAACAAACACATAAATAGGTACCTGAGATATCCCAGAATTTAATCTCAATTACTACAACAGCTCCCTGTATTTAATCCTATTTTCCCAGTTTTCACCTCATCCTGGATAAGGAACTTGTTCCAGTACATAAGCCATTAACTTTTTGAAACTTCTGCATTGTTGTGCATGTTTAAGGGCATTAGTTGAATCTTTATTTTTTATACTATAATTATACTCACTGTTGTTGTGTCAATTGAGATTAAATTCCGGGGTATCTCCAGGTTTAAATGGAGACATATCTATTAATTGTGTTTTAAAAATGAGGGTTGTGAAACTATAAGAACACGTTTTGTTTGGTACCTGTCTTCATGTGTTTTTTGTATATTTTATTTGGTATGTGCCTTTAAGTGTTTAGTCACATGATTTCTTGGTTACATGACTTAGATCACTTGGTTTACATGGCTATTTAAAGGTCTGTACAGCACTGTGTGTTTGTATTCTGAAGAAGTCTCTAATAAAAGTGAGACAAAAGCACTCAATTTCACTGGAAGACATTTGGTCAGTATTATCCAGTATTAGCTGTCCACATAAAAGTTCTGTGCAGAAACATTTAGATGGATTTCAGTTTGTGGATGTATTGTAAAACATAATTTGGATGGTGAGACATGCCATCTGAAGAACAGTTACTAACCGCAAGCAATCTCCCTGATTCTGTCTCTCTAAATTCTCAAATTCTTGAATGTCTGCATTTATTGGCTGTACTGTGCACATTGTAGGCATATCACTACTGAGTGAGTCATTTTTGCACCTTTGTAGGGTGTTTCTGTTTTCTCCATGATTGACAGACTATGAAGTTGATATATGTAAGTTAGCAGGTTGTAGAAAAAAAATGCTTGGTAAGTAATTTCCCCACAGATCTGAGTCCTTTTCATTCTTCCTCACTAATGGGTTTGGATCCACATTAGTGAGATAGAATGAAAATGGACAACACAGATGCAAAGTTATGGTGAGTACATAACTAAGACTTTTTTTAATGAGTTTGGCTCATCCAGCTATTATGCTTTGGATTCTTGTTATGTATCTATTTAGATCGATGATCTCATTTATATATGCTGAATCTGATTTTAACGGGCTAGATTTAGGAAAGCAACCAACAGTACTACTGTTTGTCATTTACAATTTTTGTTGCAGACTTTGGGATGGTATTACAGTAATTCTGTATATAACATGTTTACATTCAATGCCTAGCTTTATTGGGAAATAAGAGACATAGTTTCATTATACTCCTGTGCATTTTTGAATAATTAAGTGTCTTAGTTCTTACTCCATTTCCGTAAGACAGTACAGGATCAAACAAACTGTCAAGGTAGTTATCAAGGCCTTTCTGAGAGCGAGCTTCAACATAGGTGTCAGAATCTGTTGAGAGAAAAACAAAAAAACAAAAAGAAATCAGACATCATGAAAAACAGGAAAGCATGTAAGCAACAACAAAAATTTAATTTAGAAAGCTATTGCACATGTTGTCAGATATATTCTGCTGCTCATAATGCATGAGGCATGTGTTATTGGGATCTACGTCTAAATACCGTACTTTCAAAATCCTGAAGACCAAAACACTGAGATCAAAGTGCAGAAATCTTAAAATGCTGAAAGTTTAAAACACCAGTGCTCAAAAGACTGAAAAAGTTCAGATTGCCGAGTGTCATAAGACTGAAAGTTAAAGTGACGATTTTGGAATGCCGATAGTATCGTGGGAAGTCCTTATTCACTGTTTGTAAATGTGGTATGTCTCTTTAAATTTATATAAGAAGTATGTGAACAAATATGACAGACGATTTGTATGCTCCCAGCATATAGTGTATGCGTGTACCATACTATAAGTTAAGAAAAAGGCATATTCCCTTTTCCCCACTGTGGTGCGATCTCAGAGTTGGTATATGTAGTTAGGGGGGAGTGGGGGGTGCAGTCCCCCATTTAGGTGGGTTTTATTTAGTCTGGTTTGCAGAGGGTAGGTAGTAAGTAGATATTTCATTTTTAAAAAGAGTTCTTGTTTGTTTTCAGATGTATACAGTATTGTTTTGTTTTTGTATAGTGCTGCTTTGGTGTAGGGAGTTGTATGTAAGTTTTGTGCATTTGAATTCGGTATTTTGGGCGTTGGTGTTTTAAACTTTCAGTATTTTAAGATTTCAGCATTCCAGTCTCTGTGTTTGGTATTCAGGATTTTGAAATTATGGTATTTAGAAGTAGATCCATTATTGTGGTTGCAATGATTTGTCAAAATAAAGAAGATTGTTAAAATAATAACATTCTTAGCAATCAAGCTGGTTTTGAGAAGTGAACTATAAATATGATGACAATTTATTCTCAGCAAACGTCACCATTTATCTGGATAACTTTATAAATGAAAACTGATCATATACCACAGAGGGCATTATTTAAAACAAAAGCTCAGAATTCTTTCTATGAACCTGAAATATAATTATCACTGACTTGTCTATAGTCAGTGTCGAAAAGAAGCTTGTCCGTTTTATTTTTCAGGGTGTGATTGTAATGCTAACCAGAGCCCTTACACAATGCCAATCCCCTTCCCTTGTTCTCCATTACAGTAGCGGGTGGGCACGCTATAGCTCCATGAAAAGTATCCATGAGCTTAGTTTGCATATATAACTCCAAATGTTCATCTTTGAGCAAAGCCACTTGCTGATGTGGATGTGCAAGTTTGCAAGGTGTCTTGAACCAGGATTACCGAACTAACATTAATCTACTTTTTAAGCAACACAGTTCAGTGAAGAGGTAATCACAAGGCAGGAAACTTCATTTATATGAGTACTAAAGCTGCCAAGTGATAGAAACATTGTCACTCATCTCTCAGTCCTCTTTCTTTCTGGCCTATAATAGTACACAGTTATCATGGGCTAATCATCATAGTCCTTATCCAAGCTAAGGCGGATTTAAAGCATCCATAGAAGAATGACAGCAAACTGCTGGTGTTGGTAGGTTTACCCTCTGCTGTGTTTGCAGTGTATACCATTTTTTTGGAATGATGTAGCAGCCCTGAGGTAGAAGACATCTGTGCATTTTGTAGTGCTGTGAGAGGTGTAGGCATATATCCAATATATCCCTTATAATCAGGATAGTTCTCCGTTTACCTTTTTAATTTATCATCAACCTGTGTCTACTTTTCATAGTAAATAAGCAATTGACGAACATAACGTTCACACACAACAAATGATTTTCAAAATGTTCTCATTGCAAGTCTCAAAGAAGTGTCTCTCATTGTGACTGTGTCCGTACTTCACTGCCTTTGTGTTCACTGCTCATGTGACTCATTTTCACAGCACAAAGCTGAATGGCATGGCTGCAAAATTTTTCTTATTTTTTTTTTTTTTTTTATGAGCTATAGATTTGCAGTGTCTGCAGTAGAACCTGACCACATTAAGTACAGTGCTAATTAGATCTAAATATTCATACTTCGTAAAACATAGTAATGACAGAGCTTAAATAACATTACCAGCATGGGTCTATATCACATTATCAAAATTCCAAAATGTCGAACACCATAAGCTTGACCTTGGAATCTCAAAATGTGATATACTCGAACGCTCAGAACAGCAAATTTTTTCCAAGGGAAAAAATTTGCTGTTCAGAGAATACACACACACAGTACAAGCACACCAAAATACATAATCCACACATACACACTTCACAGAACCCTGCACTAAACCATACATACACTACTAGCTATCCACTTACCTTAACCCAACCCTAACCCTAAGATCCCCAACTAACGCACACTCATCTTACCCACTCCCTAACCCTAAGGTCCCTAACTAATGCACACTCACCTTACCTGCTCCCTAACCCTAAGGCCCCTAACTATTGTACACTCACCTTACCCGCTCCCTAACCCTAAGGTCCTTATCGCACACTCACCTTACCCGCTCCCTATCCCTAAGGTCCCTAACTATCACACACTCACCTTACCTCGGTCCGTTCGCACACTTACCTTAACCTGGTCTGTCACCTTCGCACCACAGTCGAGGAAATAGCGAAGCCGCAGAAATGGCCCACCGAATACTTTCCCTAGGAAAATATTTGTTCTGCAGCTTTGCTATTTCAAGCGTTCGCTGAATAGGGGTCGATATTATAACATTTGAAGTTTTAAGACTTCGATGTTATAATATAGACCCACCAGCACACCATCCAATGTACTTATCAGTTGGTGGGTTCACCCCATCTAAGGAGGCTTGCAACAACTGTAGAATCATTGTAACAACCATAGAATCATTGTAACAAGTGCAGAATACTCTTCAATACATAATAAAACTAGTTTTATTATCATTGTGATTTTCAGGTTTGGATGCAGTCAACTGATCCACCTTGGCTCACATTTCTTTCTCTAAAAATAACCTTGTCTTCAATTTTAGTGAAGTCCATTGCCGTCATAATGTACACGACACTTTGATAACCTAGCACCCAAAATCTCACTTTAAAAAACTTTACCCTTAAAAATAATGCAAAAATTATGCCTTGATAAATGGAGCAACCAGCAAAGATGATGTATCACAAGGTCTTCCTGTGTGTTACTTTGTGCTGCTAACGTCTCACACATAGGTATAAATTGTTAGCTATAGCCTTGCACAGTCAGATGCCTGATTTTTTTAAGTAGTCTAAAATGGGAGGTGAAGGCTCACAGGTAAGAAGTCAAAAATCTAAGCAGAGAGCAGTGCAACAGGGTAACACTAGAAGCAATGAGAATACACATAATTGACAAATATTGGCTGTATAACAAAGGAAAAAGACTGCTGTATTTGTCACATTTCTGTACATACCATGACTGTAGTAACCATCTGAATCCAGGTGGCTGGAGGAAGGCACTGTGGCAGCTTTATATGCTGGAGCTGAAGGGCTGTCATCATCAGAATCAAACCCACTTCCAAACACACTGCTGTGGGAGGAAAGAAACAAAGAGTTTATAAAGATCTATCTACATACTTCATAATGTCTATCTTTGTCATGAAAGACTACATATTTGACCTGACATGGATCCCATAGTCTTTTTTTATCATTAAGGCTTTGTAGGATGTACTATTGTCCTATTGGCAAAGGCTAATGTTTAGAAATAATGACATTATAAATTCAAACCGGTAGGCCCCAGTGCAAAGTGGGAAATCTTGGATAAGTCAACAAATCTCCAGTATGGCCTAGACTGTGCTCTGTAGTGAAGTTATATCCCCCAAATGCCTAAAGACAACCAGACCTCCTAGCACTGCAGTCTCAAGATGAACATATAGGTAAAACTGGGAGTTGTCCCCAGCCAGATAGCTTTCCAAGATATTATTAATGGGACATAAATGGCCCACAATGTTTATAAAAGATAATTACAACACATTTATTTTTGAAGTCGTCCTCTTCCCAAGTTTACTGTGCAGTACTAACAGTAGAATACATTATGTTATACACAACTAAAACGGGAGGGGCTCTGTTTGCTTTACATTAGTAATATGAATAATTGTTTTGCTAGATGGGTGGGTAGAGGAAAAGGAGCAGTCATCATTTACATATTGTAATAATGTTTGCTCTTTCTCCGAGTTTGAGTGACTTTGGAGTGGTAATATAGAAGTAAGGGGGTGAAGCCTCCCACATGGGGGTAGAAAAGCAGTTACGTGTATTCACATTTCCAAAAAAATCATGATCTTTTCAAGTACATATGTGTAGAGCTTGTATGTACCTAAGGTATTAGGATTTGGGGTGAAACTACTGTGTTTAGAGCTGATACATTTCATGGGTGCGTAGTATGTCTCACATGCATTTAGAGCAGTAGGGACCATGCTGTCTATGTATCAGTTATGTCACCATAACTGGCACTGCCTGTCACACCTAGATCAGGAGGGGCTTAGTAATATAACCTCGAGTGAGCCTGACTGTCACACACACTTAAAATATGAGCGACTCTGCCATCCATTCACTATAGATGTAATGTTAAGTGACCCTACCTGTCATACATACCTAAATTAGGAAGTGGTCAAAGGAATGTAACTCTGAGTGATCCTGTTGTCACACACACTTACAATATGAACAACTCTGCCATCCACTCACTATAGATGTAATGTTAAGTGACTCTACCTGTCATACATACCTAAATTAGGAAGCAGTCAAAGGAATGTAACTCTTAGTGATCCTGTTGTCACACACACTTACAATATGAACAACTCTGCCATCCACTCACTATAGATGTAATGTTAAGTGACCCTACCTGTCATACATACCTAAATTAGGAAGCAGTCAAAGGAATGTAACTCTGAGTGATCCTGTTGTCACACACACTTACAATATGAACAACTCTGCCATCCACTCACTATAGATGTAATGTTAAGTGACCCTACCTGTCATACATACCTAAATTAGGAAGCAGTCAAAGGAATGTAACTCTGAGTGATCCTGTTGTCACACACACCTGAAAAGGGAGGGACATTCCTTCCATATACTAGTGATATAGCCTTGAATGACCCTTCTTGCTCTCCCATACCTCCAAAGCAAAAGGCGGTGCCCTACCCTTTTGCACTAGTGACACAGTGTCCCATTTCTGACAGCATACTCAGGTGGCACGGGGCTAGTGCCACTGCCTTTCATTTTCATGGTTTGAGGTTTGCGTCTGGCCTCTGAATGATGTCTGAGTAAGCTTTACATTTTCTTCCTGTTTTCACTGTCTGCCTTGTTTTCCTTCCAAAGAAATGTTATATTGATGGGGTAGTGTAAAATGTTCCTCAGATTTATAATTTTGAGACTGTTACCCGGGTTTCCATTTTATTGGTGCCTTTGCCTTAGTGGAGCTAAACAGGTTAACAGAAGAAATAAACACTGAGTGATCTTGCCTATAACACAATTAAAGGATGAGAGACTCATTCTGCCATGATATAGTCATGTTATATTAAATGACCATTCCTGGCATATACACACACCTAAAACTGCAGTGACCTTGCTCGCATTTGTTATGCAGCCTTCAGTGACTTTGCCTTTTACAAAAACTAAACAGAGGGATCCAGCATGCTTATTTATTTGTAAGTTTTGTTTTATTTTCTCAGTGGATAATGCAGTGAGCAGTGCTCATTCTCAGTGGGGACTAGAAAAATGTTCTACATTATATATATATATTATATATATATATATATATATAACAGATTTGCATTTCTTAAGCCATTCTCTGATACTTGATTTATTTTATTCATAGTCCTTGGGAAACTGGAGCATATGCTAGCAAAGTGTAAAGCAGAGACAACTAATCCTGGATGGGACACCAGCCCATCACAGGATGCAAACACATATGTGCATCCACACACATGTACATAAACACAAACACACATACACCCCTGGATAATTCAGAGGATCTCCAGTTCACCTATCAGATTGTCTTTGGAACATGAGATAATACTGGAGCACTTGACAAAAACCCTCATGGATACGGAGAATATACAGAAAGGGCACAGAAGGCACCCTGGATATTGACAGAACTACAGAACCAATCACTGTGAGTTTCAAACACAAACAGTAAAGATACAGAACATTATACACAAACTTAAAAATACAAAATAAGAACAGTGAAACAATTTGCAGTTGCCTAAGACCGATATTTAGAATGTAACTGGTGTGATACACAAGGCAAAATCAGAAAATTGCAGTTTAAAAAGTATGAAATGAGCAACAGAATGCAAATTCAACAATAATTTAAACTGGTAGAAATACAGCAGAATGAACATATCAGGGATGTCACAAGGTAGCCTTACTATGTGCTATTAAATTAACCTTGAGCTACCCTGCCTATTAGAACACCAAAATCAGGAAGGAGCTCACCAGCTTGCAGAATCGTCACATGATTCTATATGAGCCTATCACTTTTTATGTTCATAGGTTCATAGGTTCATAGGTTCATAGGGTCATACTAGGCTATCTGCCCTAGGGCATTTATAAGCCTAGCCAGAATGTGTTTGGCTTTCGCCACCCATTTTAAATTTATTTTGCTATGCCCTTTTTCGAGGTTAGTATACTGTGCCTCTGTCTAACAGTGACACAGAATTGATACCCAGGGTAAACCTACAATCTCCCATCCACTCATCAAGATTCCTCTTGAAGAGAGTCAATGAGGGACTCTGCCTAACCTGGACTGGGATTTTATTCCAGAGTGAAAGGAGCCTCTGGGTTATGAATCTGTCCCTCCAGCATGTCCTATTTATTTCAGTGCTGAGGTTCAAGTCTCTCGAGCGCGTAGCTCGATGAGATTTGGATTTTCTGAGGTGCAGCATGTCCATTAATTCCGGGTTGGACATGGCTGTAATATGTCTATGTAAATTAGTATTGAACATTATTTGTACATTGCTAATGTCCCCTGTTATGCTGTATGTCTCTCTCTATCTACACAATATGTAAGATACTTTTCATCTAGTCACAAATAATCTAAAAAAAATTAATCTAATACACATTTAATCTAAAACACACTTAGTTGAATTACATCTAAAATTCAATAACAGCAAAAACTTCTCCAAATTCCTTTTTTTGCTACCTGCCTTTACTTAAATATATTAACTCCAGGGTCAAAGAACCACAGAGTAAAGAGAAAACTCCCAAAACACTGCATCTCTGCTGGGACACAAGCACAAACATTGAGAGAGAGAGAGAGAGAGAGAGAGAGAGAGAGAGAGAGATACAGCATAACGGGGGGCATTAGCAATGTACAAATAATGTTCAATACTAATTTACATAGACACTCCCATGATCCAAAAATATGCCAGCAGTGATTTTCTATAGCCCTGCACACACTTTTCTTTCAAATGTGATTCAGTCATTTGTATTTCTGATGAAATGTGGTTTAGATCAATTATGACTTTTTTTGCAGACGAAATGTATCATAGATCAAATGTCACATATCTTTCTGTATAGTTCTCCTTTTCTACTAACTGCACACTTAAACCAGGATAATCTCTACCTACTGTGCAATAGTAATGCAATATTCATTTAACATATATAGCACGTCTAAATGGGAATGACCCTTCTTACCTTGCAATGCTGCTGTTAACTTGAGTGACTGTGTCTGTGATACACTTAAAAATCAGTGCACCCTGCCTGCTGTGAATGAGCGAGCCTGCCTGTCACACACTTAAAACTGGCTAAATGCACCTACCATACACTGAATAGCTCTTCTCAGTGTCCACACTCATCTAGATCAGAAAGGACCCTGCCTAGAGGCACTGTTGATACGATGTTGTTTGAGCTACTTATCACATGAGGATTTTAGATCTTTTGGGGCTGGTATTCTAATTCACATATCTGTACCACATCAGTTATGGCAATATGTCCAGACTTGTTATTTAGTTTGTTTAATGGAGTCATTTTGTAGGCTTTTTTAGCCATGAAATCATCTACATATCCAGATGATGGGGGGAGGTGGTCTCAAGCATCTTGGTTGCCATGGTGCCATCTTCACATGGGGATGATTGTACTTTTTACTGCACGAATACATTTAGCATTAAACAAATATGCTTAAGTTCATCTGTAGCCAGGTTTTTTCATCCATTTCATCTTAATTTAAATTCAATAAAACGTACTAAAGAAAAAAAAAACATGTTTACTATTACATAATTTATTGTTTACCAAGAATTCTGTTATCTGACTGATAGAGGTCAACAGCTTCTTCTGCAGAAGTAAATGCTTTTTGTTTACTTTCTTTCTTCTAAGTCTTTCTCAGTGATTTGCTTCTTATTGAAAATAATGCTAACTTTATTACAAGCAGTTATTAAAATTCATTAATAATGTAGGCTGCATTCATGAAGCCCAATAGCCATGAAGCAATTTAACTTGTGCTTTTTCCTCCTCCACATTCGTAGGGAAAAATACTCTTCAAGCATTTGCCTAGACCTCTATAACTTTCTCTCTACTGTACTGATTTTAGATTCCATCACTGGTAAATGTTAAATATATTTAATTTAACAGCTTGCAATTTCATCATTTATATAGTGTCTTACTATCCACCTGCATATTATATGTGCATAGTTCACTTCCATTAATACATGAACTTACATGTCTGCAGGGAAAAAGTGGGATATAGTTTTAAACCAGCCACTATGGCAAACTCATATTCTAATTTAGCATATGTAATTTGGGTTTCTACTTTCCTTGTAATGCAACAATAGGTCTATGATTATGTTGTGAAAACTTATTTGAATCTAAGCGGCACGTGGCAGAATGTGTGAAAATATTTTTTTTAAAAATTCACTTTCAAAATATATTGTTTCTGTGTGTGTGACTTTGCCCTTATATCACTGCATGAGAGCTAACCTTGAATATCACCTAATTGCAATCAACACCAAGGTCATTGCATCTTGGGGAAAAAAAGTGAATGATGCATCAGAACTGGTGCAACTGGACATAACAAACTGGAAAAATAAAAGTTGATTTTCTAGCCTCCATATGACTCCCTGCAAAATAAATTCCAGCTGGTAGCATGAGTGACTGTGTTTTTTAAAAAAATTCTGTTTGTAATTTTCATTTCCACTATGCAAGTTTATAAATTTCACTGCCCTTTACTGTGTGCTTTATATTGAATGCCCCCCCCCTTTTTTACAAATTTTCTTAGATTTCCCTTACAAATTCTGAATCTAGGTAATCTATCAAACTGTTCACTGCATTATGGCCTATGGAACAGTTAAAACCTATATTTTTAAAATGATAGATTTTCAATTTAGTCTGTGCCAGCTTCAACCCAGAGAACTTCTTACACAATAGTGGCATTAGAGTTAACTTCTGGGCCACCTTATTCAGAACAAGCTTCTGACTGATTCTCAGCACGGCTTCAGACCATACCACAGTACCACCTCAGCCCTCCTATCTTTCTCAAATACTATAAACTGCAACCGTAATAGCAACAAACTATCCTCAGCCCTCTTTCTAGATCTCTCTAGAGCCTTTGACATGCTTAACCACCAACTACTCATCAATACTCTGAAGGCCTTCTCTTTAAATAACCATGTAATACAATGGTTCCAATCTTACCTGTGTGGTAGAGAAAAAGCCATCCTATGGCAGGATAAACTGTCAGCCCATCTTTCCATTAGACTAGGTGTCCATCAGGGCTCTATAGTTGGACTCCTTCTTTTTTCCATCTTTATTAATGACCTTCCCACTGTTATCCCAAATGCAACCTGCATTTAATATGCGGATGACTCCACTTTGATCTGTTCAGCCTTCTCCCCGACAAATCTATTGACATTAACCCAGAATACTTTCAACATAGTTGAAAACTGGCTATCTAATTATCTGCTGATCTTAAACCCCAACAAAACAAAATTGCTTCTTTTCGCTCCCACTTGTAAGTCCACCTTTCCATCCTTTAACATAACATCTAATAATGGAACCATTATTTCCCCAGATCCCTATACCAAACTATTATGAGTTATAGTAGACAACAACTTCAAATTTGATATGCATGGGAATCAAACTATTAAAATCATCAATAAGAAACTTGGCTCCCTCTACAAGATCAAACCCTTCCTTCCTCCACCTGCCAGGACTGCTATTGCCTGTTCCCATCTACTTTCCACTTTTCAATATGCCTCTCCTTTACTCACCAACTTGAATAAATCATCTCTTAACAAACTTTCTAGTTGTTATAACCACATTGCTAGATCCGTAACTGGTATGGCATATAGGACTTGCCACTGCTGCAACCTTAAACTTCTAGGCAGGCTAGAATTGCCTAGCCTACTCAATTACAACCAGCTTATTGTGACTTATAAAGTTCTCAACCATCCTGAAAATATGCCTGCACTTTACAACATAATGTGCCTCTACAGGAACCTGAGGCCACTTTGTTCATCCAATAGACTGCTGGTTCAAACATTCCAAACAAATAACTCTGCTGGGGACTCCCTGTTTGCCAAATCTGTTGGCAAAACGTGGAACTCATTACCAACAGATCTTCCTCTAGAATCCTCTCTAACGCTATTCAAAGAAAAGTCTCAAGCAATACTTTAAAACTCACTGGTTATGTCCTTGTTCTAATCCTGTTTATTTCTCTATAAATTATGCACTTTGACATAAATTGTTTCAGTCTAACATCTCAACTGTTTTCAAAATGTGAGAGTCTGTATAACTTACTTGTTCTATCTATATATGTAGCTTATTTATTTATTTATTTATTTTACATTTGTTGACCGGGCTAGTCTAGCTGGATATATTTCCATTTTCAGTAGAGGCCCGGGGAGAAAAGCTCCAAAACATTAATAGTTAGATCATTACTTAAAATACAGCAACAGGATGGTAAACATAGTTGAAACATCGTAAACGAAAGTAGTTCACATAAGTATACAAAAATCAGTAATAATAATAAAAAAGTGATCAAAAAAGATATTTACACTAGTATAGAAATCATTAAGAATGGTGAGATGAATTCTATTACACAATAAAAGTGACATAGTGTTATTATGTACTAGGTTGTACTAACAATAAGCAGGATGAATCTACGAAATTGCTTCATTGTGGTCAGCAGTTCAGTTCTTCATCATAGAAATTAAAGAAATATGTGTGAAAAATTGGTAGGTGTAGAAGTAACCTTAGTAGAGGGAAAGGTTAGTCAGGTTTACAACATGGACATAACCAGTGAGTTTTAAAGTATGTTTTTAGTCTTTGTTTAAAGAGAGGCAAAGAAGAAAGTGTTGTTAGTTCATTTGGAAGGAGGTTCCAGTCTTTTCCCACTGTGTTAGAAAACAGGGAATCTCCAGCCAAGTTATTAGTGTTGGTTATACTAGCTAGAAGCTTGTTAGAGGAGTGCAGTGAGTTTAGGTTTTTATAAGGGATTATGAGATTGGATCGTATAGGAGTTCTATTAGGTTGATAAAATATCTTGTGGGTCATGGTTAGTTGGGAGATTTTCAGAAGGTTTTGAAGTTCAAGCCAGCCCAGCTGCTTTAGATTTAGACAGTGGTGAGTTCGAAAGGGCTTACCAGTGGCAAATCTGGCGATGCTGTTATAGGCATGCTGTAGTTTGACAAAGTTATTCTTTTTGAGGTTGATGTATATGGGAGAGGCATAAAGAAGAGTAGAAATTAAATGGGAGTGAGCAATTTTGGTTTTAGCTGTTGGAGTTAAGAAAGTTTTGATTCGATATAAGGAGCCAATTTTCCTGTTGACATTTTTAATGGTGTTATTTATGTGACTATCAAATGTAAGGTTGTTATCAATAGTAATTCCTAACAGTTTAGTTGTAGAGTCAGGGTGTATGATTGTGCTATTATTGGAAATGACAGAGAAATCAATTGGGGTAGACTTATTAGAGGGTGTAAAGAGAAGGAGCTTGTTTTTTTTCGCATTAAGAAGGAGACAACGTTTTGTGAACCATGTTTCTACTGTGTTAAATACATTCTGAGTCAGGAATGTAGTGCAGATGGTGAGGTTGCTGAGCAAATTAATGTTGAATCATCTGCATATTGAATGTAACTTGAATGTCAAATGCAATTATTTTATGACTTTATTACCTTCACTGTATGCTTTTCCTTGGAGGTTTTTCCCTGGGCCTCCACTGAAAATGGACATGTATCCATTCGGACTATCCCTGTCAACTAATGTAAAATAAAATAAATAAATAAACAGATAAATTTTGTATCCCCAATGACCAAAGTCCTTTGGATCTGTGATCTTCACCTGTAGTCCCTCATATTCTATTCATCCTTCACATATACCCTTTTACTTTAAGTTAGTTTTGGCATTATTATTTGATCATTTAACTTGCACTATTAGTTGTCATAAGTAGTACATCCCTGAAGACAAATGACTGCATGACAAGTGGATCATATGTCAAATTATCAAGTGTTAGAATCAATAATCCTGATAATAGTTCTACGTAAGTACTGAGTAACGTATACTGAGCATTGTTGCAATTGTTTTTATACATACTGAATGATAACTGCATATTGCTTACTTTACAAACTAAAGAGGTAAATAATCTCACTCAGCCTGTTGCCGTGTCATGAAAAAATGGCTCTGTAATGGACACACATGAATCATTAGTACATTTTACATATTTAGTGGATTAATTTGGAATTTTATCTTGAATATGTAGTGGGGCTCCTTGCTATAACTGACATGCACACACACACACACACACACACACACACACACACACACACACACACACACACACGCACGCACACGAGTACATGCTGGGATAAGTTTATTCAAATTTCCACTGGCTTGCTATGAAATGATATTCAAATGAAAATGTAAAGTCTATGGTCTTAATAGATATAATATCTGTGAGAAAGTCAACAGCTGGAAATTGAAGTATAACAGTTGCATTCAGCTATGTACTTTTCCAGTATTCACATATCAAAAGCTGATAGAGGAAGACCAGTTTCTTTCTGAAATTTTCTAGCTCTACACCCCTATTCTGCTGCCTCCCACTACTCATCATCTTTCACCCCCCCAAGCATCCTCAGTGGGGTTACAAGTCAGACATTAATCTTCCACATTTAAGATGCTACCCATCTCCTCTCCTTTTTCCTCTGTTCTTTTATTGTACCTTCCCACACTAGTTTCCTGAATCATAATGTGCATCCATGTTATATACTGTTGCATATTTCTTTTCTCCAGGTCAGAAATGGTCAGGCCTTATTCTTACTAAACACCTCCTATTCCCCATGATTGTTTAATTATCAACAATAGCTTTCAGTTTTCAGTCTTTCAAATGTACAGCGGCGCTTCTAAAAATGTGGAACAGGCAAAACTTAATTGAGATGTCAGTATCTTTAAGTGGGAATCTCAGAGCATTCATAGACTACTGCACTTTATATTTACACATTTAAGAAGTGTGTTACTCTCCTGAAGACATTTCTAACTATCTGATGCTTGTCTTTGTGCAAAACCTTCAAACTATACGTAGATTTCCAAGTAAGACCTTGATAATGGTTTATGTAGTAGATAAGACCTGTCTCCCTTGAGTCTGCCTCCACTGACATGCAGCCCTACAGCCTACTAGACTGCACCACATTCCGCTCATATTATGCTGACTGACTGAGTTTGTGATTGATGATAACTGCATGTTCTTTTTTCCTCAGTTGATTTTAGAGCCTATTCTCCCAGTCTGCTTGCAGATCCCCCAAACTACAGTCACCATCATCATCATCAGCAGCACCCTTTTCCTATTTTTGTACATGGGGGTTGGGGTGTTGTGTTAACTGTTGCCATCTTTCTCAATTCAGTGCCACACTCCTGCCTTCTTCGACACTCATGCCTGACTGTTACAGATCTTCTCTCACACAATCTATCCACTTCTTAGCTGGATGCCCTCATTTCCTGTTACCTTCTTCTTGTCTGTCCCAAATCATCTTCATCAGATTGTCTTCTGCTTTTTCGCAAATGTTGCCAAACCATCGTAATCTGTTATGCAACTGAAGCTACTTTGGGTTCTGCTCTTATGTCCTCATTTCTTTGTCTATCCCACAGTATGCATCCTACTGCCCTTCACAGGCACTTCATTTCCATTACACTTAGCTTTCTCATCTGCTCTGCCTTTACTGCCCAAGCTTCTGTACCATACAATATTACTGGCCACACCATTGTTTTGTACACCTTACGTTTCAGCTACTTTGGCTTTCTTCTGTCATAGACTACACCTGCCACTTTATGCCAGTTTGCTGCAGACCATCTGATTCTAGCTTTGACCTCTTCATTCAGACTTTCCTTGTCAACCATCCCTTCCAGATACTCAAAGCTATTAACCTGTCCCACTGTCTTCCCTTCTACCTCAATTCTCAGCTTCTTCTGATTTCCCCAATTTGCTGTAATTATCTCTACTTACCTGTACTTAGTTTCATCCCATGTGCCTTCAGTTTTGCATTCCATTCCCCTATCCTTTGATGAAGTTCTTGCTCAAAGTCTGACTGTAATGCCACATTGTCTGCATGCAGCAACTTTGTTGATCTGTGCTCTCTGACCTGTTTGCTAATGTAGTCCATCACTATTATGAACAGCAGTGGCCTCAGAGCTGAACCCTGGTACACATCCACTCCCACTGGGAACCTCTCTTTGAGACCGATCATTGTTTATAATTGAGTGACTGGGTCCTTGTACATAATTAATTATAGCAATTTGAAGACCAGTTGGCATAATCATTAAGGTCTTTGCCTCTTATGCACAAAGTATAAAGTTTGATCCAGACCTTGGGCCAATGCTTGTTTGGAGTTTTCATGTGCTCCCTGTGTCTCTTTGGGCTTCTTCCCATCTCTGAAAAACATGCTGAATGTTTCCAGCTCACGCTCACCAATGAACAGAGCTGTGGACAGCAGCACAGACTATATATGGGGCCCTAGATAGGAAAGAGTTGCACAAACTAACTGCTTTGGGCATCTACTGTGGTGGACAGTATCCTCAAGATAGGAGAACACAGATCAGAGACTGTGTGCTGTGACAAGGCTATCCACTTGATGGTGTAAAATATGGCTCTAGGTGATTCAGTCCTAACTACATAATATTAATTTACCTTTTGTATTAAATCCATCTACTTGGTTACAATGATAGCGTTCATTATTAATTACCTAATAAAATCTGCATTATTAATGCCAGTATTGTCTATGAATAGTAACCAATGACTGACAGTAAAATGCATGTGACATAATCTATTTGTGAAATTACAGGCGTTCCTAAAACAATGTGCAGTGGTTTCAAACAAAAATGTCATAAATCAAAAAAGGAAATACAGAAAAACAGAAGCAATAAGACACAAAGTTACACAATGTAAAAACAGTCATGACATACAGTTTGTGCAGCTACAAAATTCAGGAGACACCACCTTGAAGCTCAGAAAATACCATGTTGTAGCCAGGCCCAGTATGTATTCCTACAGCTTCCAGACAAGGTATTTTTTTGGAGCTGATGATGATACTCTAGCTGCAAATGTTTTGCTCTACAGCTGTAGGTATCAGAAGTGTTTGAATTTCTTTATTCCTGTTGTAGGGCCATAATATTTAGTAGTAATAGACAAAGGTGATAAACCAATGCCATATATTAGATTTTAAGCAACTTTTTTCTTCTAGGCACATTTTCTTAAGTTGCCTACAAAATGCTGTATATGCATTTACAGGAGTTTCATCTAATCTGTATAGTTGTGCAACTATCATCAACATTTATAGAATATATTTTTGCTTTGTTAAATAATGATTTGTTCTTGAGTATCCCTATAACATACCTTCCATTCTCCAAAGAAAGAGAAAACATCCGACGCTAAACTGCAAATGCATCACACTTACATGTTTGCATTCCTCTTGTTCCTGGCATGTCTCTCTGATGCAATAATGAAATATGATTTCTGCTTGGGAAAGTCCTTAAGTAATTCCAGGTCTGAGATTAGATCAAGGATGTAATCATGTCCAGCAAGCTCTGCCCATTGGTTTCCGTCCTTCATGGAGACACACCAACCTCTCCAGCCCTCTGTTACACCTCTAAAATGAAAACAAGAAAAAAAAAAGATTAAGCACTGATTTCATTCAGAATGGATGCAGATGTGTACTAAACCCTCCATAATTCCGAGTGTTTATCTCTCTGGTAATGAGGATTCATTTTGTCTCCTCTGGTTCTAATCACCCCTCACTCAGGAAAGAATAAACATAATGTATTATGCACAATCATAAATATAATCCACTTTGCATAAAGGAGTTCAAAGTTTCAATCTGGATACACTTTCTCTGCACTGTTGTAATTCCCATAACTATTGGGTTTTGGTCAAATCCATATTTATTCAGTATGGTTGGGAATTTGGCTCTAGTAGAAGGTGTAAACCAGTGTTTCTCTCATTTATGTTTCAATGGTTTTAGTTAAGAATACATTAAGGGTGGCCATGGTGGTGCAGCGGTTAGCATTGTTACCTCACAGCAAGAGGTTCTCCGGTTCAATTGTTGGATGGGGTTCCTTTTATGCAGAGTCTGCATGTCCTCCCTGCTGTCATGTGGGTTTCCTCTCGTGCTCCAGTTTTGTCCCACATTCCAAAGACATGCAGTAGGTGAACTGGGCACTGTAAACTGGCCATAGGTGGAAGTGTGTGTGGAGGTGTATGATACAAATGATTTACCACATCAGGGCTAACCACCCGGAGGTGTAAACCTTGACTTGAGATGATTGTCACAGCTGAAGTGACACCCTGACCCCATGTGCGAAATGGGAAAAGGGACTGAGGATGGATGGATGGATGGATGGATGGATGGATGGATGGATGGATGGATGGATGGTTTTAGTTAAGAATGTCAGAAAGACTGATTCAAATGGCAAGATATATGCCTAAAGTTGGGTAGAATCTGATTGCCAGTCATTAATGACAGTGTAACAAGTGGCTGACAGCTTACCCAGTTTATTAACAATATCATAAAGCAGATTCTTTTTTAGTCTATTTCAAGTTGGTAAAGAACTAGAACATTTATATGAAGAAAAGACAATGGATTTCCAGTTATAATGAATATCACAACACTGGTGCTTTATGTAGTGGTGGATATGGGACCACATTTCACCATAAAGGTAAAATTCAGGATACCAGGGTAATAGCAGAAATCCTTTGTCTAAAACAACAATTTAGAAAAGGGATGGAGAGAAAAAAAGCCTTCTTTCATTTTTTTTTATAAAAGATAAGTTGTCTCCAATGGCCGAATTAGAGAACTAGTTATCTACATATACTAATAGTTGGTTCAAGATATATTTTCCTGCATACAGTAGCTATTTGCTCAGTTTGTTTTTTGTAATCTTTATAATATATCTTTACCATCTCAAAAGTGCTTACTCCTCTCTGTACTCTTCTTTTCTAGACCTAACACCACTCTTAAGTATTCAACTGTGGTACCACCTTTATCTTTCTTATAAGAAAAGCGCAGTCCGGGTCTGAACTGTCTGCAAACAGCTAAAGTTAACTTTGAGTGTGTGTCTACCTGTTTGAGGCAATATTCATTTTCCCCTGGAGAGCACTCTGCTTTGGCTTGTAAGCAACCCCCCCCCCCACACACACACACACACTCATCTTCCACATTCTCTCTTATTCCCTTCTGTTAGCAAATAGTATCCATAACTGATCAATACTGTGGGTTTGTTAATTTAAACTGAGACCACAGTAGCCTACTGATACAAGGTTATCCTGTTTTTCCATCTGAGAAATGGTTAAGAAATGACTTACAGTTTCAGAACAGTCCTTGGTCAATTGTGATTGTTTCTTAAACACAAACTTGTCTTTGCTTTGGCTCATTAGCAGCAGTACAAAGAACTGCCTGCTCACACCCTTGTTCTCCCCTCCCCCTTCCCTGTTTATTACCTTTAGACAATCCCAAAGTTAATAAATATTACCTGTGGCAGGCACCATTTTTAAAACTACAACCACCCTTGTCACTATCATATGTTCATTTATCAATTAACTCTGTTACCTGATTGTTTCCAGCCCCTCATAAGAGCAACTAACAGGGTTTCTACCCACTTCACTCCCCACTCTACACCCTATTCCCTCCTGCCCCCAGTGGTCCCACCTTTATTACACTCACAAACCCCTCCCATCTTTCCAATAGCCAATCACAGTGCTAACCCAACACTACCTCCTCCATCTTCCCACTACTATCACACCTCCTCAACTAACATGTACAAGCATACCTTAACTATGCTCACTGCATGCACTCTCCTTGCATATCTTACATCCTACCAAAGCTCTGTCATTCCCCCACTCAACCATTACCACTGTACTACTACTCACACCACCACTCATGTCTCACCCTCATTCAGCTCCCCTCCCACCAACTCAAGAACCATCCCTATGTACCCCCCACATATTCTACCAACTATATTACTCAAACATAAAGCATCCCTACAACTTAACATAGTAACCCTCTCACCATACCTATTACCCACAGAGCACAATCATAAATTTTCCCTTATAAACAAACACATTCAAAAACTGAGAAAACTAATAACCTCATGCATATCAAAACTAGCCCTAAGTGGAGACATCCACCCCAACCCTGGCCCTACCATCTCCAACCCCAATCCTCATAATCAGACTAGAAATCACAACTTCTCCCATATTACAGCCAATAGAAAGCCAAGTGACTTCCTTCTAATAAGCCTAAATATTAGAAGTATATCCAACAAAGTCCATGAACTCCATGCCACCATAGACTTATACTCCCCAGATATAGTCACCCTGACAGAAACCTGGCTAAAACCTCACATTACCAGTGAGCAAATACTCCCTACAGGTTACGGCATACTAAGAGTAGACCGGCTAAACAAGAAAGGAGGCGGTGTAGCTATAATATTTAAACAGCATCTAAACATCCAGATCTTAAAATCATCAGCTACACAAATAGGCAATGAAGAAATAATATATACCAACCTCAAAATAAACCAAAACAAAACCATCAACATAATTGGATGCTACTTCCCACCTGGCCAAAACATCCCTCCACTAGAAAACCTCCTCAGCTGGTCTACCCACCATCTCCCCCAAGAAACTTCATTTTAGGTGATTTCAATATTGACTGGCAATCCTGTTCTGGCAACCATCCAACCCATCATGTAAACCTTCATGGCTTCACCCAACTAGTCCAGTCACCAACCAGGATAAATAAAAACTCCAGCAAGCACACTACCCTGGATTGGATACTAGTCAGTAAGAGCCCCCAGTCATATATAACAGGCTGCTTATCAGATAGCCTCAGTGATCACTCCCCAATATTCCTACTCAAAAAATACCTATACCAAGCTAAACCTGTAATCTACCATCAAATATGTAAAAAACTAAACTTTAACCCACTCACATTCATCTCATCCCTCAAAGAATGTAACTGGCATCCTCTAAAGTACCTCAGTCTTGATGACGCAGTTGAATTTTTTAATACTACCTTCCTGAGCATCCTTAATTACCATGCCCCCATAAGACTTTCCAGAACCAAAGCACAACCCTCCCCATGGCTACAGAAAACCACTAAGTCAGAAATGAAAAACAGGGATAAAGCCTGGGAGCACTGGCGCAAAACCAAAACCCCCTCAACTAGACAGACATTCCTAGAACTACGCAATAGAGTCAAAAAGCTAATAAAACAGGATAAATTCCAATACTGCCAGTCTGTCCTAGACTCCTCTCAACACAGCCCCAAACAATTCTGGTCCTCCATAAACTCCATCCTCCATCCAGGTAAAGTCAGTACCCTTCCTCCTAACATCCCTCACTCCTCAGAAAATATTGCTACCTCATTCAACACACACTTCACACAAACCATACTATCACTAGCTAAACAACACAACTCCCCTCCCCTCCAACCCACACCTTCAACTAGTAATCTCCTAACTGCCTTCTCTTTTTCTCCTGTACCTACCTCCAACATAAAAAAACTCTTAACTAAACTTAAGCCCACCAAATTAGCAGCAGACAACCTCCCAAGTGAATACCTACAAATCGCAGCTGATGCTCTGTCCTACTCAGTATCCATCTTGATTAACCGATCTTTGTCAGAAAGTTACATTCCCACACTGTGGAAAGTATCACATATAATTCCCATCCACAAAGGCGGACCCTCCACAGACCTAACTAATTACCGCTCCATAGCTATTCTCTCTCCACTCTCCAAAATATAGAGAGATGCATACACTCTCAGGTCTCAGACTACCTCCTTACTAACAACCTCCTTTCCAATACTCAGCATGGTTTCCGACCAAACTATAGCACCACCACTGCCTTACTCTCCTTTACTAACACTATCCTTCAGCATAAAATCAATGGCTATCTCTCCTCTGCTACTTTCCTAGACCTATCTAAAGCATTTGACATGGTCCCACACAAACAACTTATCTCTGTCCTCAATAACCTATCCTTCTCTCAATCAGTCACCAACTGGTTTCAGAGTTACCTATCTGACTGCCAAAAATCTGTTGTATGGCAGAATGACATATCTCCTCAACTACCTGTCTCCATAAGGGTTCCCCAAGGATCCATCCTTGGACCCCTACTCTTCTCTGTTTTCACCAATAATCTAGCCTCTGCCACCAAACATGGCACACTCATACAATACGCAGATGACTCAACCATCATCTGCTCAGCCCAGTCCCTACCCAAACTGCAAAAAGTCAAACAGGAAACCTTTTCCTCTGTTGAAACTTGGTTATCCAATGCCCAATTAATACTCAACCCAAACAAAACTAAAATATTCATCTTCCAACCCACCAAACATACTCAAAACAACTCTCACTTTAACATCACAGCAAAAGACGACACCACTATATACCCAACTGAACACACCAAATTGCTAGGAGTGGAAATAGACAATAAACTAAAATTTGACATTCACATATCCATGACCATAAACAAGTCCACAAAAAAATAGGAGCGTTATACAGAAATAAGCAACTTTTCACCAAAGCAGCAAAGATTTCAATAGCAAATTTCCACCTTATTTATCTCCACCCTACTTTATGCCTCTCCAATATATACCAACCTAAGGCAATGCCATCTAAACAAGCTAGAGACCTGCTACAACAAAATCACCAAATTCGCCACAAGGGCATCCTACCATAGTCACCACTGTCTCTCACTTGCTGAACTGGGCTGGCTTGAACTCCCTCACCTCCTTCAATGCTATCAAATCTCACTCGCCCACAAACTAGTAAACCATCCACTAAATGTCCCATTGCTCCAGAATCTACTCCAACCCTATCACACCACCAGACCACTAAGATCCAGCAACAAAAATCACTTGCAGATCACTAAAGCCAGTAACTCTGCTGGTGAAGCACTATTCTCTTGCACCACAGCCAAATTATGGAACTCCATCCCACCCACAATTACCTCCATACCATCATTCACCTACTTCAAAACTTTACTAAAAGTGCACCTAAAAACATGCTGGTTATGCCCTTGCAACTCCCACTCTAAAATCATCCACCCCATCCAACCACTACCTTTCTTTCCACTCCGCTAACTACCTTGATTATAGCAAGCTCAGATGCTCATAAGCCTAGTACTTATTATACAGCAGGAACTTCTTATTGTAACATTTGTTAATGTCTGTTATGTACTTCACAGATAAAGATTCTAGTTGTTTACTGATGTACTATGTTCTTCATCTGTAAATATGTTTAAGTAATTGCTATGTTATATTGTTAATCGATATGTAATCCAATGTAACTACTGTCTGTTTATTTTAAATGTGGAGCTTTTCTCCTCGGGCCTCTGCTGAAAATGGACCTACGTCCAGTCGGACACTCCCGGTCAACAAATGTAAATAAAATAAAAATAAAATAAAAATATGATGTTAGGCAGAGATTTGTTAAAAGACAAACTGAAATGTACACGGGGAAAATGTCCTTTAAACTTAAATTTGGGAGGACTATAACGTAAATGTGCTGGTTATACAAGGCTGTTAAGAGTAGAGGTGAACAGTTTACATGGACAAACATGGAACTCACTCCTTGCGGACATCACCCTAGAATCCACTCTAAGTCAATTCAAGAAGAGTCTCAAACAGTATTTTAAATTAAACTGGCTAGGGACGGCTTGCACCTGTCACCCCTGGGCTTTCGGATATTGGCAAAGGTTCTTGCCACCCCCATAGTGCCTTTTTTAGGCAAGGCTCAAAAGACAAACCCACCTCCATAGGTATCACAAGGGATAAGAAACTAAGAGTAATGCTACTCAATGCCAGAAGTCTAAACCTCAAGATGCATGCACTCGAAACTCTCCTTAGCATGGAGAACATCGATATCTGTGTAGTAACAGAAACCTGGTTCAAGGCTCCCAAGAAAACCCCAGTACTACCAGGTTATACCTCATACCATGTTTTTCGGCCCCAGAACTTGGACTGAACCACAAAAGGAGGGGGAGTATCAATATTCGTCAAAGATACCCACACCTCCAGGTTGGTGGCACAGCACGAAGCATCAGAGACTATCCATGTGCAACTAACAGTGGGTAAAACTGCCTTCCAGTTTATAGCCTGCTACAGACCACCCTCCCAAACCCAGGAACCCCACTCTGCCTTCCTGAGAACACTGGAAAATATGAAGGTCTCTCCAAACACCATTATATTGGGCGATTTCAACTACCCAAACATAGACTGGGAGAATTACTCTAGCTCCAACACCCTAGCCCAAAGGTTCCTAGAATTTATAAACTCAAATGCTATGGAACAACTTGTTACCACTCCCACAAGAGGGGAAAACATACTGGACCTGATCATCACCAACATGGGGACTCTATGCTCCAGACCAGAAGTGTATCCCTCACTGGTAAGATCAGACCATAAACTAATCTCACTAGATATTCACATCCCTACCCCAGCCCCTGCCCAGAAATCCACAGTGAAAAACATCTCTAAAGCAAATTTCACACTCCCTAAAACCGAGGTGGAATCCTTCAAAGCCCCTGGGCCTGTGGAAAATATGGCCCAGACCACAGAATCCTTTATAAACGCATTCTATGAACACCTTCAGAAATGCATGGATCATGCAATCCCAAACAAAACCAAGACCCAATCTTCCAAAGGCAGGCGTCCTGTCTGGTGGACCCCAGCCATAAACAAACTATACAATAGAAGGAGGAAGCTACTACATGATAGAGCAAAATCCCAAAAAGAGAAGGCATTTCTGATCAGTATTAGCAAAAAACTACGGGCACTCATAAAATTGTCTAAGGCCAGCTTCGAGAGAAAAATTGCACAGGACACTAAGGATAATCACAAGGCTTTCTTTAGTTATGTTAGGAACCTGGGAGGGAATTCCCAGATATGCTCAGAATTAGTCCAAAATGAAAAAAAATATGCCAAACCCACAGACATTGCCAAGATCCTAGCTGACAGGTTCAGCGCAAACTTCTCCCCCCCCCACCAAAAGGGCAAATATCTATCCCAGCAGAGTGCTGCCCCCCTGACATCTCAGATGCTCAGGTAAGAGCCGCCCTCTCCAAAGCAAAAAACACAGCATTAATGGGACCAGACGGTGTCCCAGGCTGTGTCCTACATGAACTCCAAGAAGAGCTAAACCCAAACATAAAACTACTGTTCAATCTCAGCCTTACTACAGGATATGTACCCAAAGAGTGGCATACAGCAACAGTGGTCCCTCTCCACAAAGGTGGTACCTCAACGGATCCTGGAAACTATCGCCCCATAAGCCTGACTAGCTTGGTCTGCAAAGCTATGGAAAGGATCATCATGGACCTCATAAATAGATATTGGGGACCTACAGACACTGGATCCTACCCAGTTTGGCTTTGTTAAGGGCAGATCCTGCCTCTTAAACCTGGTCGATTTCTTTGAAACAGTCATGAGGCCATTGACGAGGGGAAGGTGGTCCACACAGCCTACCTGGACCTCACATAAGCCTTCGATACAATACCCCACTCGGGCATTATAGATAAGCTCACCAGCTTAAATATAAACCCCTATGTCACTAGATGGGTTGCAAACTGGCTCAAGGACAGAACCCACATGGTTAGAATTGCTGGAGCCATGTCAGACTCCAAACCAGTTACAAGTGGCATCCCACAAGGCTCAGTCCTAGGACCTCTCTTGTTCGGTATATATTTCTCGGAGGTACAGGCCAACACAGAAGGACTGTGGCTGACCAAGTTCGCAGATGACTGCAAACTGGGTGCCATAATCGACTCTCCAGCCGACACAAGCATCCTACAAAAGGGCCTCATAGAAACTGACAACTGGTGCCAGAGCCATGGCCTCAAGCTAAATGCCAAAAAGTATATAGTCATCCCCTTCGGCAAAAACAAAGTGCCCACAAATGACCACATAGATGGTAATCCATTAAGTACGGAAGAAGTTATTAGGGACCTGGGGACCCAAGTTGATAGCAATCTCTCATTCGACAACCATGTGGCCAAAGTGGTTAGAAAAACATTTTATATAGCCCACCTAATCATGAAGGGATTCACATCTAGATCAGGGGAGGTCATCATGCCTCTTTTCTCATCCCTCATCAGGCCCATAATTGAGTACAATGCCCCTTTTGGGATGTACCTTACCAGACCTACAGCAACTGGAAAGACCTCAAAAGTACCTCACCAAAAGGATCAAAGGGCTCAAACAGATGCCATATGCTGCCCGGTTAAAGAAACTCCAGCTCTACTCAGTGGCATACTGCCTGCTCAGAGGCGATCTGTGCCTGACGTATAAAGCCATGTCCAACCCAGAATTAATGGACATGCTGCACCTCAGAAAATCCAAATCCCATCAAGCTACACGCTCAAGAGACTTGAACCTCAGCACTGAAATAAATAGGACATGCTGGAGGGACAGATTCATAACCCAGAGGCTCCCTTCACTCTAGAATAAAATCCCAGTCCAGGTTAGGCAGAGTCCCTCATTGACTCTCTTCAAGAGGAATCTTGATGAGTGGATGGGAGATCGTAGATTTACTCCGGGTATCACTTCTGTGTCACTGTTAGACAGAGCCACAGTATACTAACCTCGAAAAAGGGCATAGCAAAATTAATTTAAAATGGGTGGCGAAAGCCGAACACACTCTGGCTAGGCTTGTAAATACCCTAGGGCAGATAGCCTAGTATGAACCTATGAACCTATGAACTTATTACTTTACAATTCAGCTATGTGTAAATACTAGGTCTTTTACCTTGTGAAATCTGAACTTTGTGAACTTGTATAGCTTGATTATATAAATAATCTTTAAATCTGCAATTATCGTGAACCATGTAATTTCTTATTGTTTGTACCTTGTAGTTTTTCTCCTTGGGCCTCCGCTGAAAATGGCCATGTATCTAGTTGGACTATCCCGGTCAACAAATGTAAAATAAATAAAAATAAAATAAAATGCATTGCAATGAGGATAGTGAGAAAAAGGGATAAATAATTATTTTTCCCTCCGTTGTCACCATATAAAATACCTTCTATCCTCCCAAGAAAGAAAGAAACCATCTAGCAATGAACTGAAAATGTATCACGCTTACATGTTTGGAGCATTCCTGTTCTTGGCATGTCTCTCTGATGCAATAAATTTAAATGTGGGAGGACTATAATGTAAATGCACCGGTTATGAGAGGTTATTAAGAGAAGTGGTGAAACAGTTTACATGGACAAACAAGAAGCCTGAATGAAATGAGAACTGCAATCAATATTATACAATATCAGAGCCTAAGTCTAGGTGAGAGAATGAGAAAGTATACGCATGTATATCATTTCTAGATAAGGAGCTAAAGACTTCAAACATCTAATCCTTACCAAATGTGATATTGTCAGTCATCAAAATAATCGTCTCTTGCCAGCTTCAATGACTCTGTGATATATATATATATATATATATATATATATATATACATATATATATATATATATATATATATATATATATATATATATATATATATATATATATATATATATATATATATATATATATATATATATATATATATATATATATATGTTCTGAATGTGTTTTGCAGTCCATTCTTATTTTTCCTCAGTAAGTCATTTGATCTTTGATGCTGTTTTAGTTTAAATCCTGATTAGGTTCTGTTTTGAACCTCATTGGCACAACCTGTAGCTCAGTTTTAATCTTGAGTCATTTTACATACTATCCTTTAAGGCCATGTAAATTCATAAGAACCACTTCAGTTTTCTGCAGAACAAGCCAAAAAGCTTCACCTGGTCCTGGACTAATACCCATAATATTTTAGGTCCCTAAGCTCTGTTATTTCTTTTTGTATCATTTCTGTATTTTTATTTGATTTTCTAAATGCCCTTTGAAATGAGTCCATTGGATGCAGGAGCATTCAATATGCGGTCTAACCAGATCAAAAATAATTTGGGCAAACAATGATGAAGTGCATCCCTGTAATTCACTTAATGCAGCTGTAGACAGTCGATTGAATTTTGCACACATTTATTCAGAGGGAATATTGAACCTAAGGCTGTTGTCTACCATAACTCCTAAATTAAAGTAGGTAACGACTGTATTAAGCATTGCCACCTCTAGGTAATGGCTACCCTTGGTTTTGCTGTTGGCAACTGTAATACAGGCTCATTTACTTGTATTGCAAGTAAGAATGTTTTGCTTGAACCAATTACCCACAGTTAGTATTTTTTGTCTGTAATAGCAAAAATAATGTTCCCTAATCTTAGGTCATCTGCATATCTGCAGATCATTATACTCTTTGGAACACGTAAGATAGACAACTATAAATTAAACTAGAGTGGAGTCCGACATGAGCTGTGCTGTATTTGTTTAACGTTGTTCTACTCAGATGACAATCAAGCTTTCCAGTTAATTTCCTATTTAATAGTCATTTATTTACCTAAGTCTTTAAATTATAATTTAGACGAGAGTTACATAGCTTGGTAACCAATATATCACGAGTTACTGAGTCATATACCTGACTATGTAAATACAAATATCTACCTGCCAGCCCTTGTCCACTGCCCTGCAGTGTAGTCTCAGGAGAAAAAAAAACGCTGACTTGTAGCTGTGGGTAATTTTTTTGTAAAGAAACATTGTGATGCTAAATTCTATCCAACCACTGGCTCATTGATCTGGTCCCTCACAATTTTTCAACTTCTTTGATGTTCTACTTGATAAGCTTATTGGTCTTTTTGACAAGCTCTCCTTATATAATGGCACAACCATTCCCAGTTCAAGCTCTTCTGCTATCTTGCTTTCATTTGCTTTCATTTAAATGATTTTATTTGCCACTTATTTCACATCAGTTTGCTGGTGCAGTCCCCTAGATACAAGAAATTTGCTGTGATGTATCTGATTTAAAGGCAAAATACTGAAGTCTGCCATTTTCTCACTTTTTCTAATTCCCAAATGCTGTCCCATAGTTTGAAATAAACTACTGCATGGTCTTATTAGTATTAAAGGGGAGGCTAGAGTCATCAGTCCAGGTTATGTGTGTCTCACGATTTTCTTTCAGCCTTCTTAGAAATGCAAAGTCAGCTGCATAGCATGAAGGAATAAAGCACAGAGTATTTCGAAGATTACACAAGTCTGAGTTCTAGACTGGGCATTTGTAGTAACTAATAAGGGTAAATGAATAACCATTGGCAGCTGACCCATAGTTTGGGGGGGCTGTGACTATGTTTTGTCACAGGGGTGACACCAAATAGGAGCTCTAGATGTTAACCTTGTAAAGCCAAATCCCATGAGTCTGCATTGCCATGTGCAAATCATGCAGTAAGCTGAGAGGAATTCAGCATAAGAAGGTATGCTTTCCTCAAGAGGTCATTATATAGCAGAGCTCAAAAGAGCTGCCACAGGGGTGGGGGAGTGTTTCAGTGAGGGAGAGGAAAAGCTGCCCCACTAGACCAGCAAGTTGGATCCTCCCTGTCACTTGACTCTCACCACAGAGTGGATGATTGGATATCTGGGGAGGAATGAGTGGGCCATAGGGCTGTCACCTTGCCCAGGGATTTCTGGCTCCCGCTACAGTGGAACAAATGGGCCAAATGACTGCAAGTGAAAGAACCATCTGACTCTGTTATTTGAGGAGGGAATAAAATGCAAGATCTATTTCCCTCTTTGCTAATGATGCTTTAAACTTGATCTGAGTTGAAAAAGGGTACCATCTGTATTAAGTATGGTGGTCTCCCTTTGTTTGTTTGTATTTTCTCCGGGTTATCCAGTTTCCACCAATCAACCAGTGATCTAACTGTAAATTATTAATAAAACATTAGAGTTTTTTTCTGCTTTCCTATCTCAGTTCTTGTTTGGCCCAGTTAGGCCTTCACATATTATAAGTGTCCCCGAGCCAACAGATATCAGGCATTCTCCTAATAATTTATGTTATCGGCTTGAAGAACTCAGTATATTCCCTGTAGGAGCACCTCACAATAATTCACTGTTAACTAAATGATACTTCCTACAAAATCTACTATCATGTTATGCATAGTTTGGCTTTTCCCTGACAGAGATTACATTCCCTCCTCTATTCTTTGACTGTGTGTTGCTGACAAACCTGTTAGTAGAGTATGTCTCACAATTGCCTTTATAAACTGTGTACCGTGGTCTGCAGTTTATGTAGTTTTAGAATTAGGATTATAATTACACTGAATAGGATTGAGTTTTGAAAGAAGATATGGCAAGATATGATGGGGTGTATAGTCTTTCACATTCACCAAAAGGTAATCCAAATATACATACAATGAAATACAGGTATAGAAAGCTTTTTGGAAAACTCTGGTAAAATGCACGACTACAGCAATTGTGTTATAGCAAGAAAAATGTGACTGTTGCAATCTTGTTATGACAAAAAAATAATGATCGCTGTTACTGTCAAAGGTTTAAAGGGGGTATTATACAATAGGCCCTGTTGAACAACCAGGACATACGCAAATGATTTACAAAACCTTGACAGAAAGGAATATACCATACCTAATATTACCCAACAGAGGGGATTAAAACATTGAAATCAAAAATTCACCAAGTAGTACAGCTTCCAAACAGAATAAGGCCACGATCATAAGGAAATGTGATATGAAGCTACACAAAGCTGAAACATAGAGGATTATATTATGTGTGTTCAAGACAGGTATGTCAAGAAATTCACCTGGAGAGTAGAACTGCTCGATCATCTTAACACTGAAAGAAATACTAGTATTTTATTCAGGGCAGCAAGCCCCAGTGCACCACACACCTCCTGCTAATTATACATATGCAAACTCAGAGATCACACCATAATGGGGAAAGGGCATATTCTGCACTCCCCACTGGCCATGATCTCACACAGGAAAAAAAGCCATCAGTGTGCTATCAGCTGATTTTCAATCAGCTGTATGACCTTTTTTTTTCTGTGAGCTGAATGCATGATAAGGCCATCTAAATAACATGTCTGTGTTTGTGTATATATATATATATATATATATATATATATATATATATATATATATATATATATATATATATATATATACACACACACACACACACACACACACACGTATATATATATATATATATATATATATATATATATATATATATATATATATATATATACACACACACACACACACACGTATATACATATGTGTTTTTTTTACACACTCTCACACACACACGCACAAACGCACACACACACACACACACACACACACACACACACACACACACACACACACACACACACACACACACACACACACACACACACACACACACAACTATTTCCTGGATTTTGTAAATGTAAACAAAATTAGGCGTTCAACTTCAATGGTTATGTTAGAATGTCATTGCTGACTGTGCCATGTGCTTAAAGAATTTAATATACTTTCTTGTGATTTTTTGCATTTGTGTTAAATAATAAACCATATTTAATTTCTACAAGTTCATAGAGAAAGTCTTTAAAATGGCCACTCACTTCTTCCTTTCTCTCTGTCTCCCTCTTGCATATCCACTTTAGTTCCCGAGCCACTGCTTGAACTAGTATTTTGTAGGTCACAGTCAGGGCTTGTCAGGCATTACAAGTCAAATGTAATCAAAAACAAGAACATGAAAAGCAGCTCTCTGGTGTGCTAGAGAAAGCACTCTGGGATCAGTCATGTCCCTGGTCCCCAGGAACAAATTTGTACAGTGAGATGGTGGTAAGGAAGTGGTTAAGATTATAATGGCTAGGTTCCCCTTTTCCCAGATACAGTTATAAATGGAGTGCTAAGATTCATATAGGCATGTCTGCCATCCCTACTGTATGCCACTCAAGGGGCAGGAAGGTTGGCTTATCCTGTCAAATGATGGCCCTTGGCTCTACGTCCCTTGTTTATTAAACCTAAAGGAACTGAACAGACACAGGCCATGATCCTCAGGTTTGAGTTTGTAGGAACATTTGCAAAATTCTTGGCTGGGCTTATAAGGGCCTCCTGTCCAGTAGCCTAGTATCGTCCTATGAACCTATGAACCTAAGGGTTACCCTGGAGAAAGGATGTGACATTAGTGAGGACAGGAGGACTGCAGTGGAACCAGTAGCAGGCATACATTTCAGATTGTAGCGACTTGGAGAGAGATCCCTAAATTTACTTAGAATTTTGTTTTGTTCCTCAGAAAATGCATGCTTTTTGTGATATTGATGATATCAGTTTAACTTATTAAATAATGCAGATAATGCAGAGAAAATCAGAAACAAAAAGAAAAATCTAGTTAGTAGGCACATTCATTTTAAGCATGATTCTAGTTTATAAATAATGCACTTGACATAAAGATATGTTGTTGAATAGATGTTTGACTATTGTTAACCTAGGATTTATTTTGTGCAGGTGCAACATGTATCTCACTAAGTAATTATAACTTTTGCAACCACATTATGTATCCATTATCTTCATGTCTGCAAAGAGCCATATTAAAATAAGTTCACATACTCACTGATCAAATGAATAAATAAATACATATAATAATTAAATGTATTTAACACACATATTTGTTTTCTTTCATGTAACATTCTGCAAATGATATTACAATGCTTACAATAATCTTGTTCCCCACAGTTTTTGTCCACTCTGCCATTGTCTCTAAATAATCTAGCTGACCTTCAACTGATGTGATTACTGTACTAACTCTACTTTGTTCCCCAACCAGTTTGCTGAACAGTCTGCAATTTTACCCAAACAATCTAACCAAGTCTAATGTGATTTTATTCCAAGAGTATTTTTTCTATTGTCATTGTGTTTATTATTCGTTTTGTAACAGTCACTGTAGTCACACTGTCCAGCAAAGAACCAAAGAAACCCATTTCTGCTTCACATGTATTCTTCCAAAGGAAAGCAGTGCACAGTGGTGTTGCTCATGCTTTGTCAGAACTAGTAAGGGGTACTAGAGTGAGTAATTGTGCAGGCCACACTATCAGCTCAACACGGAAGAGTACCTGTTGTATAAAAATATTTAAGGCAAGATTAATAGGTATGAAGCACAATGAATAGTGCTGTTTAGCTAAAAAAAACAGAACACAACAGCCTAGGCAGTTCAGTAAACAAGGCAGTGCACTGCAGCAATATCTGCATGGAAGAGTGTAGCTAGAGGCCATAATGCAGTCCAACATTCCAGCCAGAGTGAACTCCAAGAAAGCATGGGTGATGCACCTTTACCAGCTCCACTGCAGCACTGCAATGCAATAATTCCTTGTAGATAATGTAGCCAGTTGGGATCATCAGGGTGTCTCCACACACATATGCACTCTGGTCAATGCTGCATGATTGCAGTCACCCTCGTGACCAGTCATAATAGCATACCAATAATGGCAGCCGTATTGCTGGACTGCATTACAGTGCAGAACATGCAGAAATGCATTAGGAAAGATAGTGTGCATGTGACGTTGATATGGAAGCTAGAAGTCATACATATGGGTTAAATTAGGCTGTGCACAGGATAGTTATGAATTGTCCACCATACCCCTGTATATTATTCATAACACAGTCCAGACAGCTGTGCAGTAATGCATTGCTGTGGAAAGACAAATGCTAGTCATTAGCAAAACTTGTGAATTCATTGTGGACATTTCAATGTACTTGACTGCACAAGAGGGGAGGATGATGTCCCATCTTTTGTTCTTCATTTCCATGTAGTGATACCATCTAAGCCACACGCATGTTACTACCTAGGATAGGATGTGTGGACTCTATGGTTGATGGGGGAGTGCGTTGTCAGGTGCTATAGCTTGCTGGTTATATCTACACATTTCCCAAGTATATTCCTAATTTAGGTGGTTGTTTCATAATACTGGCAACATGTATATGCCTTTCTGGTGATTTTTTTCCAGATGTGTGCATTAGATGGGGGAAAATTTATGAAACACAAAATTTAAAACTAAATGCTGAAGCCAAGAAAATGTAGTTTACTCAGTGTGACTATGGTACTCAAATTACTCGCCATTCCTCCAAGCTGCATAGTACAGGGGATGAATTTACAAAAGCTGAGATGGCCTATGCTTGATTTGCAGCAGGAGTGTCTGAGTAAACAAGTCGGGGAGGATGATTTCAGTTGCTGATGTCAATCTGTTTATACTTGGTGGGGTGTGAGGTGGAGGGAGTCTGCTGGGCCTGCTTGTAAAGACCAGGTAAGCTTGCACTATCAATGTGAAGCTCTGCTCTGTGGATCTAGGGAAGATGGCAGTTGTACATAGAAGCACATCTGCCGCCTCTTCCTCCTGACCTGGAATTAATTGTAAGTCAGCAAGTTGCTTGTGAGAAGGATGGATAGGCCACTCCTTGGGACCTGAAGGTGGCCTGTTCCCTAACAACCAGCTCTCTCCAAAGGGGGAACTAGTGACCTGACAAAGCTTCTTAGGCAGGAATGAATTGGTTGTAGGGCTCATGCCTAGTCCAGGTATGCCTGACTGTCACCACCAGTGGAATGAATGAGCCATCTGAGTGCAGGAAGAGGACTCTTTGGGCAGGTCCCAGAGAGGTGTAAGTGGAGGAAAACTTGCTGATATTCTAGGAACAACTGGCACTGCCTCCACTGTGCACTTGTCACTTTATTGTTCATTGTTCTGTGCAGAATCATAGCATAAAAGCAGTGTCTGTGCATTTCTATTTATGAATTGTGTGGTTGTCAGCTCGATGGAAGAGATGGTCACTCAGCCTCTGATATTCATTATTATGGTTCTTTATGAATTTAACTGATGCCTTCTTTGAAGGATGAAAGCTTCATTTTTTTAAACAATGGTATGTATGGTCTCTTTCATAGTCCTGTGACACTAAAAGTCAAAGTGAATGAATAAAAGTTGAGTATTGGTATGTTCATAACGGCTTTGATGTCCTGTTTGTTTTACTAAACATCTGTCCAGTATATCTAGCAATGCAGGGACACAGAAAAAGTGGAAAAGAAAAGTCCTCAATGTCAACTGCATTTTGAAATGCAGACGTACAAACAACTGGCTATCCATAGTAAACTCTGTTTTGTCCATTTGAAAAAGTGGACTTTTGGAGTACATGGGCCCAATTAATACACACTCAGTAGCTTTTCACTGCAGCTTTTGTAATTAAACAGCTGTATATTTTCTAATCATTATGTTTGATTGGAAGCATATTATAAATGTTTAACTCTGTTTTTCACACATCAGTTTAAATTGTTTTACTAGACAAGGGATGCACTGTCTGGGACTGCTAGCATTGTAGCATACTATTCTGTCAGATGACTAATGGCCTCATTAAGCCTTATCTGCATTTTGTGACATGTATACAAGTATTTATATTATAGAAAACAAATTCCCATGTTCTGTGTGGAAAACTAGTTTAGAGGGAAAAAATCAGGTATGCATGGCATTGGTACAATGGCCCTAAGGGAGTTTTTGCATTTTTATACTTTATGACTCTGGAGTGAGTAACCTGACTACCCTGTTTTCTCCTAGACAGCTCCTAGTAATATGTATTAAGTTCTTATGGCTGTTACCTTCACCTAAAAAGAAGAAACCATATTTATGCAAATGCCAGTCTGGGTGCATATGTGGAGGGGAGCTAGAAACTGTTGGAGATTGGTTGGTCATTATATCCTGGGCAGGAATCCATTTAACTTAGACTGTTGGAGCAGTGAGGACTTCAAAAAGCTACTGTAATGGTGAGTTTAACTTACATAACTGTACTTTCTATGGAATGAGTGCTAACTGATCCAGGACAGAGGAAGGCAACAAAAATCATAAATAAAAATAAATAAACAGGACTAAAATGTGACTTATGCAAGAAATCTAAAGTTAGCTTTAACATTTCAGTGCTAACTACTGTATTCTCATAATACTAAACCCATAGAATGTCAAAAAATGTGAATCTGGTTTAAAAATCATGCCTCAGACCCAAACCCGGGTATTCAGAAACACTGAGGACCAACCCTTCTCTGTTTCCTGTGGGTGAGCAATGAGCCCTGATACTAATTAACAATGTATATGGCCAGGCAAGTGTGTGTGACAAGTAGCAAAATAAAGATCCTCATTGCAATAGCAGCAACAGGTTCCTGTGGGAAGATCATGCAGGATCATGTTTTTGCCACAAGGAAGTACAAGCAACAGTAGTGCTCATCTATCGAGCATGAGTCTCAAGGGCATTCGGGGTGATTTTGCATGCACAGTCACAGCAACAGGAAGAAGGTTAGTGGCTGTCCCACATGGTTATGAGGCATGTGTGCTGTTCTGTTTTTTTTAACCCAAGGCTACATGTATGCAGAGAAGATACTTCTGGAAGGTAGTGAGGAAGCATGAATAAGGCAGGGGGTAGAATCCTGATGGCAGATGATTTGATTCCTCCACACACTACCTCTGTGCAATAAAGGGCAGCAATACCCTCTTTTTCTCTAGCCATGATGTCTCACCTTGAAGAATGTCAGGGGAAAAATGGCAGAGTTGGTGCCAAAATCAGTTCTTGCATCCCATCCACAATGCACTAATGTGCATTGACTGCACCTCATTTGTGGAATGGATTGCAAACTTAAAAAGTATAGGTTTTGTATGATGTATCACAATGGCAGTTTAAGGTGTGAAACTTGGCAGTTCTGTTTCTGTGTATGCTGCTAAGAAATTAGGCACTGCAGTGACTCTGTTTACAGACAGTTAAAGGTGGAATGACAGTACCACATTAAAGCACACCCTTGACAGTGCATGCATAGTACTTCCCACAGGGATCCAGGCAGGTGCATGGCATTGAGTATACTTGTATGATGGCAAGCAGGTATGCTTGTTGCGCAAAGGGAATGATTTAGAAACAATAATGAACTGAGCCATAATTAACATAATCATTGTGCCCAGCCAAGTGAATCTGCACAGTATAAGCATGATAAGTACAGAGCCTCATCATGCTAAGGAAAAAGCCTCTGCATCTTGTACATTGTACCTGCAAATAATGAATTACAAAAAATACATAGTTCTGCAGAATATTTTTTGCATTTATAATATAAGATCTACTTTCTACAACTCCATTCATTTGTTGTATGGCTGCTTTTAAATGCCATTCAACCTGTTGAGAATAAGACGCATGTTTGACAGTATTTCTAAGTGTGCTGGACAATATGTACCGAGAGGGGGATTGCAAGAGTACTCTAGTTGCTGGGCTGCAGGACTGTTATGCCTGATAGGAGACACCTTTATGAGCACATACTCAGAACACTGCTCAGTATATTTTATTGTTGTATACATTGCACACATCTCAGCAGTAAAATTAGTTGTAACAGTGGCAGAAACAGACATGTCTCCATGTTCAGTTGCAGTTTTATGATTTTTTTTCTGTTTTTGGGGGGAAGGTCCTCATTAAACCCATTAGCCTGACATTACTTAAAGATTGTGGATAAAGATATGTAACTGCCAAACACTAACCAGCATGCTATATGGGCTAGTAGGATACTGGTGATGTTAGGATTTATAAGGTCCATGAAGGAACAAGGCTGTTAATTCCATTGTTTTCCATACAATGCCTAAAAAGCAGGCTGCATGTGCTGACCATTTTCTCATGTAAGCCCAAGTTGTCAGATGCAGAGAATGAGGGGCTGCTCCAGGCACGCCATCTCCATGGTTAAGAGCTCTTTGGTCTGTATGTAGCTGACCAGCCCTGCTTCTACTGTGCATGAGAAGACATTCAAGGTCACAACACCAGGGTGCACAGCGGCACATGCCTCACTGTCATGATGAGTGTCCCATTTCCAGGAAGAAACATTAAAAAAGTCTCTGTTTTGGTCTCCTCTCTGACCAGGATGTAAATCACCCCAGTGTAGGAAGTGGTGGAAAACAATATTGTTCCAGCCCCAGTACATGAAGTATTCAAATAGCAGATAGAAAGAGCTGGTGATATAGCTGAAAGCATGGTCAGTGGAAGTCAAGAAAGAAGTGAATGTGTGTGTTTGTGTGTGTGTGTGTGTGTGTGTGTGTGTGTGTGTGTGTGTGTGTGTGTGTGTGTGTGCATGTGTAGACAGAACATCGCATCCAGAGATCTACTTCAGAAAGATAGCCCAGAGACTAGATACCAAGGAACTGGAAATATGTAATTGCAAAATACTGTGTAAACTTTTTTCCTCCATTCTAAAGGTGCTTTTTTTGGGGGTGGGGGGTTATCTGATTAAGTGATTTATTGAGAGTCACTCAGTAGGCAAATGGAGGTAGATTAGAATCAAACCCTATATCCTTGATTAGATGAGTCAACTCAATGAGAGCTTAGAACTTTAATTGTCTGCACTAACTGCCAGACCTTCTCATACTTCTTCATTTTCTGATAAATCACTGAAGGTTAAAGGTCACTGAGGTTTACAGTCTGTCAATAGTGCCATTTATTAGAGTTTCATAGCTTTTGTTTAGAATGCATGCTGCTGCAGAACCTGTTATTCTGTTAACTTTATATAGTCTGTTTCTTGTATGTATCAAATTTTACAGAACATGTCTGATTTTGCCTCATATTGATGCCCTTTCCCTCCTTAACCTTTTTTCAAATAATTCATTGAGGATTACATTAATTCAGTAATGCCAGTCATTATAGCTTCATAGTTGCTAATGTTTAGAAAATGCATGGCCATGCAACACCTATTGTTCTGTTAATGATTTAAGTGATTTGGTGTTGTCTGACATGTAAGGCTCTGCAATATTAATGCAATGCTTTCTGTAGTCAAAAATACAAGATTGGAATACTTTCACTTCCATTTGCCTGCTGTCTGATATTGACCAAGTCATTTAACCAAACAGTGTTCCTAGGTAACCCCTGAAAAAAGGAACACTTTGTCCAGTGGGTATATCTGGTTAACACATACATAAAACAATATTTAAAATTTGTCCTGCCATTATTTTTTGGCTTTGTCCTTAATTCTTGAGCAAAGGAATTGAGATTTAGTATGGTCTGTTCTTTGCAATATTTTTTGGCTTTCTGGCAAATTGTTGCAGATTGCAGTCACAAACAAATGACAGGCATGTGAGTTTCAGACTTGTCTAAGTGTATCAGAGAAATATTTAAAATCTGTTTCTGATCTTATGTCTTTGTTTCTAATTCCTAAGATAAGTATGAGGGAGGTGCAGTGTATAGTTCTGGCAGCAGCAAACTGAGTTATATTTCTGGACCATTATTTATTAATTTATTCATACACTTAATCTCAAGTAATAGCTGAGGGGGAAACCTACAAAATACTGTTATTGATGTGTGTGTGTGTGTGTGTGTGTGTGTGTGTGTGTGTGTGTGTGTGTGTGTGTGTGTGTGTGTGTGTATGTCTCAGTATAAAGGTTACAATTCCCATCTGTCCTTAATTGTTTCTCTCATATTTGTGGACAGTCCCTCATAAAAAAGTTATGCTTTTTTAATAGTTTTATGAACTGCAGTCACTAAATAATGACAGTCGTGAATTTCAGACTT
The DNA here is from genome assembly GCF_019279795.1 of Protopterus annectens. Classification (NCBI taxonomy): domain Eukaryota; kingdom Metazoa; phylum Chordata; order Ceratodontiformes; family Protopteridae; genus Protopterus; species Protopterus annectens. The sequence goes on from NC_056725.1 coordinate 1,901,605,472, forward strand.
TGTACCCTTCAGAAAATGCTTGCTAATGCACAACCTGAAAAGTTGGTCCAGATTTTGGGTGTTTGCCTCCGATTCTTGACCTAAGCTGTACAGATGGTATGGGGTGCATATAATTACTCTGTATGGCTCTTACAGTAGTGAGTTGAAATATATTTCTAGGTAATTATTTATGCATGTTTTCACTCATTCATTTGCTAGCAAGAAAGCAGCTGATGTGTACACAGTCATAGAAGTGGCTATATATAATGGTTACATCCGTGTGTGTTTATATAAATACTTAGTTCCTGCATCCTGACATGATAATAGTTTAAAGGAAGGAAACTGATTGTAGTAAACAGGAGCATCATCGCATGTTCTTTGTGTCTGATCCTTGGTCTTCCTGTTTTGTTGAATGTTGACAGTGTTCTTATTATTTAGCTGTGAATAATCTGGGCAGCGTGAAGTCCACGGGTTTAATGTTAATATTTTAACAATGAATATACTTTTTAATTTAACTTGTCTTTTTTGTAGCCACACAGGTGTGAAATGCACTGTGTTTAGGTTACATCAGTTTGCCTAATTCTTAGTGCTAGGCTGTGACCTGCTAAAGACCTGCTTCCTGTAGCGCACAGTTTGAGCCCCACAGCCTTCATTTATCTACTCTTTGACCCTAACTACATCACTTCAGTACTCCTGAACCACTCCTGAAAAGGAACACTTGTGTCCAGTAGGCTGTCCTGGGTTATAAAAAATACATTACAAATTTGCCTTTTGAATTCCTGTACCCTTCACATAGCTGCTAATTAGTGCTTCACTATAATTATGCCATTTGACTATGAATCCCAGCAGGTCTGTCATGGCTGAATTGGTTGTCAAATGCATTTTCAATATATATATATATATATATATATATATATATATATATATATATATATATATATATATATAGGAGCTTTAAAGGACAAGAAGTTTTTTGTTGCTCAAGCTAAAATTGTTTTGTTTAACAAATGGCTGTCTGTATTTTTGCTGTAAATTTTGAAATAAATTCTAAATTAAATCCAAACTCATTACAAAACAGTACAACTTAGTGTTCTTGAATTTGTCTTATGAGATTATTTTTCTCTTTTACTTTGAAAACAAATATCTTTGTACCATTCTCTCGCTAATTTTGTATTGTTAGCTACCGATGTGGTTTGTTACACTGCAGCATACTAACATTTCACCTAAACCATAATTCTTGAGTGCAACAGATTTAATTATTCTGTGTGTTGTACATATTGCCAGAATAAGTAAAATATGAAAATGCCTTATTAGACTGTAGAATTTATTGTTTTCCATAAGGAAACTATAGCGAAATGGTCTTTTTATCTAACAATTGATTGCCGATGGATTGTTACCATGCATTCTATACTTTATTTTTTATGCATGTAGTTATTTATTTATTTACTTTATTGGTCTTCAGACATCCTATATGACCCCCCAGATAGTTACTGTATCCCCATTGTGTCCTAGCAAGAAAGGAAACCTGGAACCCCAATTGAAGACATTGTAACAAATGTTAAAGCAGTTGGTGGGATGGACCATGGTTATGAAATGGTGTGCTGCAAAGACACTAATATGATGCAGGGTGTCCAAGAAAAAGCACAACTCATGGCACAGGAGCATACAGCAACAGGTAGGGGGCCACTGAGTGTACCACCCTCATGGAGATGGAGGAGGTCCTGGTCTCTCTCAAAGGTAGTAGCACATCAATATAGTCCCATATTGTGGTGCTGGATGTTGGGCAGAGCTGGACAGGATCCAGAGACAAAAAAAACTGCAAATGCTCCAGGAATGTAAACCTATTTCTTTGTGTCAATACCTGCAAGTCATTTGTATGCCTTAGTCATTATAAAACTTATTAAAGCTGTCTGCGTATGTTATACAAGAACATCAGGGGTTAAACATCCACAGCCATTTGCACAAGGCATGCACATAAAGCATTACTTTTTGTCATATTGATATTTCTAAAACTGTCAGTTGCATGAATACTTCTTGTGCAGGGTCATATTTACACTGGATATTTCTATTTTGGTGTATTCATAGGCGAATCGTTATAAATCACCAGCACTGTAGAACTGCACCCACCTGAAGTCAGAGGATCTATGACCTTTGATAATGACGGTGGGTATGAAGTGGCATATTCAGGGAATACAGCATGTGTGATGGACACAGGGACTATGACCACTGCATACCCACTATCACATATGAAGTGGCATATTCAGGAACTACAGCATGTGTGATGGACACAGGGACTATGACCACTTCATTCCTTGCAGAGACCATGGACACAGCCTCTGTGCCTCCCTGTCTGTGGATACCTATTATACCCATACATTACAGAGAGGAAAGCTTAATGGGGACATTATTGCTCAATGAAGGTTTGCTGGGTCTCAGTAGACAGATGTCAGAATCTGCTGCTAGCACTCACATGCAGAGAAGGCCACATAGTGGAGGGGGTAGGTAATGGTGCTTGCTGGAGACATGGTTAACACCATCCCCCCAAGGCTGGTATGACAGTCTCTGGAACCCAGCTTATGTGCAGAGCTATCATGGAGGCACAGGCTAGTACCAACACAGCCATGATAGAGACAGTGAGAGTAATGTCTGGTGTGCATGATGACCTAAGGTAGTGCATGCCCTGTTTGTGTGGTTCCTTAGATAGACTCACTCACACACTGAAACATGAACTGCCTTTTCTGTATCACCTGCCAGAGGCAAACGGCTGTCCATGGAGCTGGTCATTTACTACAACCACTGTTGTTAGCCCGTGTCACCTTGGATGACCAAGATCCCTTTCCTGCAGTGCTGGTAGTTCCACCAGAATATCTGTTGTAGAGGTGTCTACTCCCAGGACAGGCCATTCCCATGGTCATGGCTGTCATCACAGTGGCACGTATCATAATAGGCATCACTCAAGGTTATGAGGCACACCAGCATCTAGCCATGGTAGTGGTAAAGCCAGTGCAACTGCAGGTAGAGACAGCTTTTGTAGGCATGAAAATGCATGGTATGCTGAATCCTCTACCATGCATACACTATACCTGTCAAGTAGACCATGCCACAAAACTTCCACTACTGCTGAGGTTGTCTCCCCGCAGATCCACTGTCACCCCATCACAGTCCCCGGTTCAGTATACACCTCCATTCACACTGGCACTTTTCAACGTTAAAGACCTCCCAGGACTGGAATTTTACAGAGCAGCACATTTTACTTTTATACTCCTCAGCACTCATGGTCATATACTTCCCTGTGAACACTAGCACTGGTATGCCATCTTCTCCACCTTTGCAAATGATAACTGTGCCCTGCTCTTTGCACATTGTTCCTTGCATTGCCTATGTCTGATGCAGAAAGCGATCAGCCTTTGCATGGGTAACCACAGCTTGGTGTTGGTTTTTGCATACATCATTTTTACTGTAGTGTATCTGCCTTATTCTTATGCACTGTTTTCTGAAGCTATACACAAGCTGCTGCCTCTTTGCTAGTGTCAAGGCATACTGTGCCCACCTCTCTCTGGGATGATCACCCCCTGCTGCTGGCTCCTCCTCCACTGACTCCTATGATTTCTCATCTGACTCAGCCTTCATTATCTGTTTTGCTGAGAACTGCTACCCCTGAAAATGCTCATTCAGCTGCAAAAGTTTCTTAAGGATAATGTTGTGCAACACTGCATACATGGAAAGTATTTTTGCACATGTGGTAGGGTCTTACTACAGGGCACCACTGGATGACAACAGAGAGTGAAAATATGCTTTCATTAGTGCATACACATGCTCATCAATGTTTCTTGTCTGCAATTGGGTATTGTTATACAAATGGTCTGTTTGAGATTGTGGATTTCTTATGAGTGTCATGAGCTAGAGCTCCGGGGCATGCCTTGCATCACCAACAAGTTACCCCTGTGCATAGTCACCCCAGGATTCCACTGATGCAAGTTGCTGGTGTTCCATAAGTGGCAGTCATGATAACTGCCTGGGTAGCCTACTCACACATTGTAAATAATGCCTTCTGGGTTACAGACCAGTTAACAATTGATGGAGTGATATTCTTTGTGGTTCATATTCCTTCTTTCCAGGTCACCAGGTGGGCCCTTTATTTCAATGTGGGTACAATCGATGGCCCCCAGTACCACAGAGAATGGGTCCTCCAGATCATCCATGCTGTTGGCTTTCTCCTCTGGGGTACATGAGAACTACACATGATACCACAAATACAAAAGCATGGCATCAAGAAACTGATGTAGTACTATTGAGGCATATGCCTGAGATATCCCCACTGTGTCCCCAGTAAGTTGTTGGAAGGCCCCTGTAACTAATATACTTAAGCCACACATACCATAAAATCATCTGGGATAGGTACTCCACAACTCACACACGGCTGCAGATGAGGCTGATCCATGCCTACAGTTTCTTGACTGGTGTCCTTATCAACATGGTACTAGTCGACGATGTCAGTGTCATACAGTCCATGAAATGTTAAGCACAGATGGACGACCCTGCACATCTGGGGGTGAGACTGCAAACCACCAGCCATAGCAGTGACAATAACAGCCTTTTGCAGATGCACGTTTGCTAAAGCTGCAACAACCCCTTGCATTGTTTAATGATTCACTTAGTCTGAACAAGATCATTCAGACATGTTCAAATAAGTAGCAGGTTTAGCTCAGTTGCATATCATTCATATGTTTCTGAATCACTCCTCCATTTCATTTTGCCTCATTAGCATACACAGAGATGCTGATTTTAATACTATTGCTCATTACCATGTCATTATATGGTTGTTAGCAAATACCATGTCAGAACATACTGCTCAGCACAGTCATGTTCTGAAGCATTTATTTTTGAATCACACATATCCTCCAAGTGGCTGCTTGTCTCATATATTCACTTACCACAATGTGGCACAATTTTCTGAATTTGTCACCTCACAGCAAGAGGTTCTCCGGTTCAATTCTAGTTTGGAGCTCCTTCTGTGCGGAGTCTGCATGTCCTCCAAACGGTCGACTGAGTTTTAAACACATGCAGATAGGTGCGTGTGTGTATGTGTGTGCCTTCTGTGAAAGTTGGGTGCCGGGCTGGCAACTTGACACCGTAAAAATACCACTGTCAATCAATCTGCGGACTGGTGATTCGCTGTGGTGACCCCTAAACGGGAAAAGCCAAAAGAGGCCCTAAGTAATACTTTATTTCTTTATTATATGATTGCTTTTTCCTAGGGCACTTCTTTAAATGCTGTAGTTTCACCTTTAGCTGGTTTGCATTGCTACCCTTTAACAGTTGGTGTAGATATATGATTTCTAGTGCATTCTAGACATTTAAAACATTTGTTCTTATTTAGTTTGCAATTATGTAACCACAAAAAGAATGGTCACATGAAACTGCTGCTGGCAGTGTTCAGCCTTACTGCTATACTGAGATCTTGACTGTCATTCTCTGTTGATTGATTTCCCTAAATTTAGTAAACTCAGTCTAGGTAGAGTAAACAGAGTCAGCTTCTGATTTAAACAAAATGCTTATGAAGTATCACTTACAGTCACATTCAATAGTCACACCCCCGATTCTTCTTTTACTTACACATAGATTCTTCAGCCAAGACATTTTTCATTAGGCTTTTTGTCTTCTTTTTCCTAAGTGAAATGTAAAGCAAGAATTTTGGCAGCTGCCTGGCAAAAGTGGACATTTTAGCAGAAAAAAGAGATGGACATTTAGCAGAAAATAAGAGATATACACTGTTTTTATAGGTTCTCAGAAGAAGAAATGGGATCGGATATGTGGAAGCATAACCTCTTAAAGCAGGAGATCTGGACAAAGTCATAAAAAATGGGGGGACAAAGGCTGAAAATAGGGACACTATTTAAATATTGTTCTTACAAACTTAGAAAGTTGGCAGAATAAAAGGTTTCGCATCAGCATGAGTCTTCTGATGGGTATGGGGTCTGAAACTCAAATGTCTATCATTTTTTGAATTCAGTCCTTAATAATTAACTAGTGATTTTGCAGAAAACCAAAATTTTATGAGGAACAGACAAAAAATATAAAGGAAAACTCTAGACATTCTGTGAAAATCTAGACCATTGAGAGATTTATGTGGAAGCTGGGGGTGGGGTGGGCGGGTGAGTGGCACAATAAGCTATAGGTACTAGGAGCCTGATAGAAGCACATGAAGTGTTTGTGGAGGAAATGCTGACATATTTTACTGGATCATTAATGAACTGGGTGACTGGAAGATAGCTAGAGTGTTTTCACTCTTTTAATGGCATCTGTGGAGTGATTTGGAAGTCAGAGGCCAGATTCTTACCACACTCATGAAGAAGCCAATAAGTTATTTTAGCAAAGGTCATTGCATATAGTTCCTGAATGCAAAATGCTCTAATGGACTGGCTACATTGACAAGAGATCTTGTCAGTTCAGTTTTATCCTATATTGTGATGATCCAAGAAAACCTGCTGAATATCTAGCCAGACTATATGTGCATGTTTAATGTCATCATATACAGAAAAGTGAAGAGTACAGAGGCAGACCGCAATTAGTGTGAAATGTGGCAGGCTGAGCAATGAGCAGAAGAAAAGAATGTGGTGATCAGGGAAAGATGTAATCAATAAAAGGGGTAGCCAGTGGGGCTCTGCTGGAGTCAGTGTTACTGCCTGCTCTGGTAAGAGCCCTTTTATCTGACACAAAGTACCATCTGGGTGATAGGTCAGGTCTATTTTATAAACAAGTTTAAGGTGAGGGCAGTTATTATACAGCAGTAGTAACTGAGAAGGACAGCTGTGTCACTTTACCAAAATAACCCAATAAAAGACTCCTTTGAGGGGTGAAAGGTGAAGGGATATAGGATGAAAAGGGCCATGGAGTAAAAAAAATCACAGGAACAGGGTATCATCCTGCAAAATGTAGCAGAGCTATAGAAAAATTAAACAGAGTGTGTATGGACTCATGAGACCTTGAGGTCATTGTTCTACCACACCAAACAGTGATGCAGCCCCACTAGGGGTAGTGCATGCAGTACTGAGTACTACAACCAGAGAAAGAATCAAGGCTGATGCAAAGGCTTCCATGACTGCTAAAGGATATAAGAGGAGTGGACATGGAATAAAATCGCAGACTTGTAGCCGTACATGTGCAACCATGAATTCAAAAACAACAGATGGGTTGCAACCCGAGACTACAAGGGGAGGGAGTGGAAGTATGAAACTTTAGAAGAAGATCAAAACACACAAGAGGATGATACAAAGCTAGCATACCTAGGAGGTTGATACTGCAGTCCGATGAAAAGAACATAACTTTCAAAGTATGAGGTGGATTCGTGGAACTCCCTTCCTTACTGGTGATGCAGTGTGGTTCTGAGGAGACACTCAAAAGGTATCATGAAAAGTGAATGGTCACTAAAAATAGAGAGTGAGGGTGAAGGTGAGTAAGATGTACAGAAGACAGCTAGCCAAGTACACAGCAGGTTTTTAGCCTGTGTTTGTCAACAGTATTATATGGTCATAGTTAAGCCACAATAAGAGTTAAACTACTGGTCATTAGGTAACATTAAGTTCACCAGTAAGATAAAATATCTCCTTCTCAGAATCCCAAGAGGACAGGAAACTGGTCTTACCTGTGCCTTAACAGATCTCCTGCTATTTCTTCTCCTGTTGTCCAGGAATGTACAGGACAGCAAAGCTGTTGACCTATTAAGGAAAACATCTGGTTGAGTCTTTTAAATTACATTGCAACACATGCTTCATTCTCTGAATTTTTTGGTTTTGAATTATTGTCTTCCACAACAGTAAAATTTCTTTGGCACACATTTCTGAATAGGTTATATACAACTCCTTGAAACACAGTTGACTGGACTATGTTTTAGTTACCACGTCTAGCTAAATCATGGTGAATATTGCAGTTTAATGAGCAGAGGTAAACCATAAGAATCACACACCCTGAAACCTACACCAATTATTTCCTCTGCCTTCCCTCTGTATGGGCACTTCGCTAACCACAGTCTTCTACATATTGTAATTAGGTCAGAGGCTGCCATTCTGAATAAAGGAAAAAATAAATTTTGTGCCAAAACCTGAACTTCTCTGTGATATGGCAAAATTATTCTCAGCAGGTTACTTTTTAAGCAAGCATGTTTGTCAAAATGTAGCTCACTGAACCATATTTTCATGACCTCTCCTGTTCTGATAGTAAACTAGTGACATAAATATTGAAGATGCGTATATAATCCTAATGTCATGACTATTTTTAAAAGCAGGAACCAACACTGTCCCATTGTGCCAACCCAGATTGCAGTGCTTTTATAGTTACTAAAATGGCAAATGTGACCCAAAAACAAACAAAAAAATTAACTCGGTTTCTAAAGGCAGTTGTACATTTAATTGCATTTACTTAATGGTGAAATGTGAAAATAATCCTATCTAATCAGCCTTCCATTCCCAACTTTCACCCTCATTTCTCAATCTGTGCTGTGTGCTCTTGAATGCCTTCATGTCTTCACTCTCCATCTCTCATTTTAGCAGTCTATTCCATGAGACTGATGAAGAGCTTTCATAATTTCAAGGAGTTGGTGGTCCTTAGAACCTGCTCTCCATTTGTCCTTACTGTTGCAGGAAATCCCTTCCCATCTCCATAACATGATCACGTGCTCTCATATCATATCTTCCACACACATTTTTCTAGTGTATAGTGAGAAGCACTCCAACTGCAGTAGTGTTTGGTCAAATCCTTTTACCATCTATTTCACATGTGTTCTGCTGCCTTTTCCCTGCACTCTGTCCAGCATGGAGATGTCCTCCATTTATGGCCTCCCAAGCTGTACACATTACTCAGGGTGAGGCTTTAGCAGGACCCAGTTGAGCAGAAGCAGTACTTTGTTTCTGGAATCTAGTCCCTTAAGAGTACAAAACGGCATGTATTTGCTATCACCACTAACCTCTCACTTTGCTCCTGGTGGTTTGCTTAGTATGTAATCAACACTGCCAGGATCCTTTTCATTCTCTGTTGCTGTCACTTTCACATCACCAGCTGATGCTTCACATCAGACTTGTTATGGTCTAAATGCAGTACTCTGCATTTATCTTTACCGAGTCTTAACTGACACATTGCTTCAACCTTTTAAAATCCATCCTTAGACGCTTCCCCCATCCTTTGTCTATCTCTCTTTATGTCATCATTGAAGAGGGTCATCACATAATGTTTCCTCAGATATTTCAATGTTTCATTAGCCATTGTCTTTATTCCATCTATCATTATTACACCACAACTCTCTCTATCATACGTTTCATCCATCCAGCATTCCAGTTCCACATTCTTAGCTCTACCACTAATTCCTTCAGTTTTCCTGGTGTAGCACTGTACAGGACTCAGTCAGATACCTTGATGAAGTCCAAGTAGATCTTGTCTACTCATACTCACATGCTAAGTTTACCTGTAGTCCAGTCATAAAACTAGGTCAGTTTTCCATGACAGTTGCTTCACTCCACAAACTCAAGTTTCTTAGTTTTTTTTTTGTTGTTGTTGTCTTGGAGACTGCTGTCCATTACATAATCAGCCAGCCCTTCTCTCAAGCATCTGCCCGTAACACTTCTTGCAACTGAACATAGGCTGACAAGTCTGCAGTCCTCCCTATTTTTCCTGCCCCCCATGTTTTTCCTGCTTACCTTGTAGAATCATACCTTTCTTGCTTTCTTCCAGTCCTCAGGCACTTCCGCATTAGCCAGTGATATGCTGAATATCTGTGTCAGGAGATCTGCATGAATACTGGCTATTTTCAAAAGATTCTGGGAAGGAGCTCATCTTGTACCTGTGCTTCTATCTTCTTTTAGGGAAGCCAGCTCCCCTTCAATCTCCTATGTTCCTTCCCTTTTGTCCACTGCGCTCCCTCCTTTGTTTTCCCTGCCTCATAGTATTGCATCCTCTTTATTTATTTATTTTTGTAACAACTGAATTGAACTATTCATTCATTTTCCTCTGCATTTCCTGGTCTTATCTAAAAATGTGCTCAGCCTGGACAGGTCTGTTCCTGTATTCCTCATTTCTGCCATAAACGTAAAAGCCTTTGTTCTTCTTCTTAACCCTTTCTGACTTTTCCCTTTCAGCTTGCACATTTGCTGCTCTGACTTCATATTTAGTCTTTCTGCTTTCCTCCTTGCTCTGCACCTCTTTTACCGCTCACTTTCCCCCTTTTGTATGCCCTGTCTTTTGCCCTAGTTGCTATGCTCACATTATGTGTAGCCATAGCGGATTTCTTCCTTTTCTTTTTTTTTTTGTTCCAAGTACTCCATCTCTCACCTATTCAAAAAACTTTACTCTCTCTGTTTGCCTCTAGCAAACTGAATCTCCTTTGATACATTCCTGCATCTTGTCATAATCTACTCCCCTAAAATCCTAATTGGATGGGAAATTGTACATTTACACTGTGTCTGGTACCCATATCCCTTATGGACAGTGGCCATCAACAAAATAAGTATTATCCTAACTAACACATCCTCTATAAATCCTTAACTACCTGCCTACCAGCATGCCCCCCCTGTATGGTACTTGGAACCCACATGATTTGAAGTGTGCAGCTAGACCCTAATGGTCATTAGCCTGGTAACAATCTATGAACCTAAACCACACCTCATTGCTCAACTCAGCCTTCAAATATCATCCTAGCATGTAGGGTGTAGGGTCTACCCTTGCAATTATTACAAAGCATTACTCTGAATGTTTATGGTAACATTCAGGCTGACACATCTCTCCATCTGCCACTGTCTCTCTCTCAGTCTCTTTCTTTCAACCTTTCTCATTGATCTCCAACTCACCAAACAATATGGGAAGGTTGGTGACCCTGACTCTGGTGGTATTAAAAATTCACTTTGGGGACAGGCCTGTGAAGTACCACTCTGACCAGGTTATCAGCTACTCTGCATAAGATTCTTGGGAAAAAATCCCACACCATCATCTTTGTGCTTGTATTTCTATCCTTCCCTTAATTTAAACCATACAGAGACATGGTCACTGCTGAGAAATGGCCACTGTTGGTAACTTCTTTTTTATCTTGCCACCCCTGACCTCCTCCAGCTTAGTTAGAGTGGGAATTCTAAACATTCTGATGCAGTCACATACCAGTTGACTGGATCCCTTAGGGTGCACGGCCTCAGTCAACTAATATTTTATCTTTCTACCCCGTGGCATGGAATTTTCCAGTTTTCTTACAGATTCAGATATCTGTGAGTACAACTATCTTCTACCCCCATCCCTTATTATCTCCTGCAGTGTTTCATCCTCGTCTGTTTACATATTTAGAATATGACACTTTCCATAGATTGTTAACATTTCCACTTTCTATACCTTAACAACCAGGGCACTTGCCCTAGGTCCTGACCTTGCCTTCTCCTTTGAACCCTTCAATGGTATGTGTTCTTCCCCCTCTCTAAATTGCATTTTGTACTCTTCCCTACTTAAGGAGATCATTGCTTCACCTGTATCCCTCCATCTTTTTGGTCTCAGTCCTAAACATCTTATACCTAGGAATCTCCATTTCCAGCTCAATGTTACTAATGGCCCATATTTCTGTGGTACCATCAATGTCCAATCACTCTTATTGTATCACTGCATACAGCTCCCACATCTTCTCACCAAGGCTTCTTCCACTGCAGAGTGATACCACAAAAGCATGCAGTGAGTAACCCTTATTTACCTTTCTGCTCTATTTTCTGTTCTTTCTCCTTCTGTCTATTCTCAGAATGCCTATTCCTTCTTTTGCTTCCATGACACCCCCTTCCCTCTCTCATTTTAGTTTAAAGAGATGGTCATTGTGCTGTACCTTTCCAGCTTAGCTCTAAGCACCACTGTCTCTTCTGGCTAAGATGGATTCTGTCCCTTTCATACAAATTAATTATTTGCCATATTCCCCCATCTTCTTATGATTCTCAAGCCATTCTTTCTTGTCTGCTGCCACAGCTGATCTTTAGATTCCTTAATCCTCTACTTCCTCAATATGACAGCAGTAAGACTTCTGAGAACATTGCCCTCAGCTCATTCTCTATTACATTACAGTTGTTTGATGGCAGAATGAGACAGTTAGCCTAGCCAATCTGCCCTGTGAATGCTTTTAATGCCCCACCTCCCCTACATGTCAGCTTGTTGAAGGTAGTTTTGGCAAATGCAAACAAATCAAAGGCAGTTCGCTGGAATCATTTTCACTGACAGAGGAGATTGCTTTTTTCTCCACTATTGTGTAACCCCAGAGTTGGTAAATATAATTCCAGGGTGTGGGGTGGGGGGTGCAGGTGACTTGCTCCCCTAAAAAATCTTTTTAATGTTTGCTGGAGGTGATTTTGACAAACTGCTTTTGTGTGTTTTTAATTCATCAAAATTGCCTTTGATGAATAAAAATGAGTCCCATTACAACTATTCCCCTTATCATTTCTCTGTCTGGTCTTTTGGAGAGTCAGGATTCATTAGTCCTTGTAATGTGTTGCTTTGTCCTCTCCTTACCCATTTACCCTTTCTATACAGGATGACCCCTTCATATCTTCTTGACATGGGTTTGTGCACCAGTATCATGCCCCCTATCTGCTAATAAGAAGAGCTGTAATTCCTCTAGTTTCTGATCATAATTCTTCTCCTCCATCCCGTTGATATTTGTTATAGCTTTCCTCTAGATTTCCCTCATCAGCTTCATGCCCTTTTCCCTATATGTTCTCCAGAGCTGCATACATTTATTCAAGGTGTGGTCTAACAGGGACCTGTAGAGTTGAAGAATTAGCTCTCTGCTTCTGGTGTCTGTTCCCCTGAGGATACTCCCATGTGTTCTATTTGTTGCTGTCACTACCCTTTGACTGTGCTCCTGGTGGTCCAATCCAAGTGGGACCAACACCACCAGAGCCTCTCCTTCTCTGTTGCCACCGGTTCCACAACACTCAGCTGATGCTTTATCCCCAGGGCTATTTTGACCTAGGTTCAGTAATCTGTATTTGCTTACATTGAATCTCACCCATCACTTTTTGCTCACTTGTACAGCTTTCCCAAATCTTTCCATAGACTCGTCACTGCCATCTTCTACTGCAGCTGTCTTTGTGTCATCAGCTAACGCTTTGATCCTGTTCTCTAATTCTTCTGATATGTCCCAGACAAAGACAGTGATGAGTACTGGATTCTGTTTCCCTGTCTTATCACATTCCACTGCTGTCTGCATCTTCGTCTTTACCTTGGCTTCCATCCCTTGTTCTGTGCTTATGGCTATATATCCCACTTTCTGTCTTCACTCTTTCCTGCCTTGTCAATTTACTATCATCTACAGCTCCTGTATATCCCATGAAGTTCCTCGTTCTCCTGCACACTCCAGATCCTTGACCATTCCAAAGCTTTCTGAACCAAACAGATCCCCATATCCTGCGTATGTCATGCATTACTCCCTCACTTATTATTCATCCTATACTGCTCCTTTAATGCCATCCCAATCACAGCTCCTTCATCCCTTTTTGATTTTAATATTATTTTATTTATAAAGTTAGAGTTTTTAAGCTTTTTACTAGGTCTTTCTACCTCATATGTTATCCCTGACCTGTTAAAGTAAATGCTAGTAAAGTGACAAGTAAATGGATAATTAGGAACAACAAACAATTATCATTTAAGTTACTTTATCCAGGCATAATAAGAAAATATCCACCAGCGGTAAATTCAGAGGCCTTAAGAAACAATCAAGTCATATATAATGCAGTTCAGATACTAGACAGACATTAAGGAAAAGCTTTATACCAGAGGTTAAAAAATGAAATAAAATAAACTGACAGAAGTGTGTGTGTGTGTGTGTGTGTGTGTGTGTGTGTGTGTGTGCGTGCGTGTGTACATGTACATTTATATATAGACAACTCATCTATTACTTTTTACTCTTTTTACCTTAAATAGTCACTTTAAAAGTTAAGGAATAAAACAAAAAATACTAGGTCTAGTTTAATTCAAAAAGATAATAAGCCTAAATAATATGCTTTATAATAAATATCTTTCCGAATGTTACATACTAATTATAAACGAGAAAATACATCTGCTAATTGCTAATTGTGCAAATTTAAATCATTGAACAATGAACTATCCTGTAAGACAATTACAGTTCAACAGCTATAAACAGCTGTAACTGAACTCACTTAGCAATCTGAAAACCAATAAGCTCTTAATATGCTATTGATAATTAAAACGATACATGCAAAATGTTTGTGCCTTTCGGCTTTTCCTGGTTAGGGGTTGCTACAGCGGAACTCCGGTCCGCTAATGATTGGCAGTAGATTTTTACGTGCTGGCTTGCTGGGCCTAACGCACAACCTTCAACGAAGGAACACACATTTACGCACATCACCACACAGAAGACCCTCTAACTGAGAATCGAACGGGCAACGTCTAACTGTGAGGTGACAACGCTACCGCAGCACCACCACCGCAGTGTAATAAAACAATACATGCAAAATAATATGCCATAAACATATTTTTTAAATGCTACATGCCACTTAAGCCAGCAAAAATATACAAACTCTATAGCTGTAAATTTCTCTGCAAACAGTTGACTTGCAAGACAGTAGAATATGTGCTGTGTGCCAACAGTTTTAAGCAGCTGTAAATTACCACCACACCAAAAGAAACTAGATTTTGAATCAAGTTTTTAATAGTAAACGTAGCTTCATAAAAATTTAAATAACAAAAATGTATTCAATTTGCTCAAAGCTGTTAGTCCATGCCTTAGAGAGCTTTCACTTCAAGCAATACACATTTAATTGTGCCATCTTTCTACAGTTAAAATAAACACATGAAAAGGGCTACTGAAGCTTTACTTTTGCTCTAGTTTAGGACATCATATAGCAGACCTGAACCATATTAAGTAGCCCTTCAGCTTTAAAATATGTAGCATAAGACAAATAGCAACACATACTACACACATATTTTTGCTGGCCACAACCCTTAAAAGTTGTAGTGGAAGCTAGAAGGTCATTCATTTTCTTTCTTTGCTTCTGGTGTGATATTTGCCACGTCCACACAAAGTTTTTTTCTGCTACAACTGAGATTCTAACATGTGCTAGTGCATAGCAACATTTTCTGCAACATGTTGATAGATATAATAAGAGGGCATCAAACCTATAGTTAAGATATTCTTGCATCTATTTGCCAGGTAACTTGCAGGACAACACCTCAATACAGCTTTGTGGCAGTCTGTTTGTGTCCTCTCAAACAGCTGCATGGTCTGCTTTTGCTGACATAGATAAAAAGGGTTTGAGCAAACAGGAGATGTGAATGGCTACAAAAGCAAATAGCTGCACTTCTCATGTGCATAGTACACAAGACCTTACAAAAGACATGGCTTTTATTATCTCCCCACAGCTGACTGTCAGCTTGTCTTTCTTGCTCACTAGGTCTACCAGATCCCTCTCATCCTCCCCCAGGATCTACCCCGTCTACGGGCTGGGAGCAGTGAGCAAGTTAATGACTCTAGCACAGCATCATATTGCTGCCAGGATGTATGCCGCATATCCCCCCCCCCCCTTTAGTAGGCTTCGAACACTGACCTTCAGAGGTGCATACCCAGTTCCACACATGCCCGACCTACTGACTAAGCAGCTTAGTGCTTAAGCAGTACAGAACCCACCAGGCCTGAATGCATGGCTAGGCTGCCGCCCTTCCAGGATGGGTGAGTCAACATTGGCCACTCACTCCCATCCTTTTCTGCAGCCCCTTCAGCGCCCATGCCGCTAATCGAACATGGGTCATCTGGAGCACAGTAAGGACTTCATCCCTTTGTGCTACAGGCTGCCAGGAGATACTTATTTTTCAGCAGTGAGGCAGAGAGTACTAGTCTCTTCAGTTAAGCACTAAAGGCATATTTGGAAATTCTAGGCAGCGATGCTAATCTGGCTGAAAGAACAATGCACTTTCATCTTCAGTGATGAATGCTTTGCTTAGCAACTATTGAGATACATAGTAAATGCAACCACAGCCTGCAAAGAAGGAGGCTGCCAGTATGAATTAACTTATTTGTACTGTGGGGAGAGCAGTGAAAGACAACTGAAGTGATTCAAGGTTTAAATGGGTACTTCTGACATTTCTTATTGCTTTATACTGGCTTTGGCTAAGATCACTCTCATTTTGGCTGCTTTCCTTCACTAAAACCAGTCACTGTTTCTCTGGTCTATAACATTTATGAACCAAGATACAACAAAACAAAATAAAGGTACACCAGCAGTTTCTTTCCAAGGTGTGGTCTAAAAGTATATGAAATTTAGGAACAACCCACTGTACTAACTCAGAGAAAGCAGAGAAGTTCACTGTTTCCCTTCTTGCACCATGAGGGATGAGTTTAGGTTGTTCTGTTTAGGTATTTATGAACCCTGAAACAAAAATTGGTCAAAGCCTATAAATAAGGAATGCTTGTCTGGAAATGTTAGTATGAGGAGCAGTCTGCATTTTATTTTACAGTGGTTCAACTTGATATTCTAAAAAAATCAAACTGCACTTAGTAGGCAGACTTTCTGAGAAATGGATGCCTTACAGATAAATTGGGTAGCTGAGGAAGGGCCCAGATGAAAGAGATACAACAGAGGTACTAGGCTGTAATCTCCCAAATCCCCACACATGGAACCCACCTCCATGATCTCTGCATACACATATACTGCCTCCAAAGATGTACAAACTTTCAGAAAGTATATTCAGAGATTGAGGTTGCTTATTCAACTCTGTTTACACTTGAATGCACAAATAAATGTTTAGGTGTGAGCAGTACTTGATGTCTGTGATAGGCAAACAGTGCAAATTAGGAGTAAGTGAAAACTGTGATTCTTACATAAAGCAGATAAAGAGGTAAAGGCAACAAGGCTGTTTTTTCCAAAACAAGTCATAGTAATTATAGGAGTAAGTGACATACCTGGATAGTATGTATACATGAGTACCTAGATGGTAGAAGACAGTGAAAGTAGCAAAGAGGCATAAATATGTACAATATTTAAAAAAGGAACCCAAACCATATTTAGGCATGTTAAATAAATGGTAAAAATTGGAACAATGATAGTAAAAGCCTGAATGAAAATATGGGAAGTTGTTATAAGTGTACCTAGAAAATGTGACAACTGAGAGAAAATACAAAATGGCAGCAATGCTGTGGCACTAGATCCTAAGGGGAAAAAAACTAATCTAAGCAGTACTGAATTTAGGAATAATTATATCCAGTGACCAAAAAAAAAAAAAGATAAAGTGCTAAAACTCTCAAAGGAGTCAAAATATTACTAAGAGGCAAAACAAGACAGAGAGAATGTGAGACAGAATGACAGCAATAGAAGAAAGAAGAGAGAATAATTCTGAGAAGCCAAAAGAAGAAAGGAATTAGTGATGTTATTAAACAGGCTGTTGATATGGCCTCATTTGATATAGCCAATAGGCAAACTCCTTAAAGAATCAGTTCCCAGAATGTTTTTGCAATGTGTTGTCTCTATTACAAAATCACAACTGTGAGAGCTTTGTTTCATCCTTAATGGGTGTTTTTCCTTTTCCTTGCTATTTCTATGACCTTGGAGTTAGGGATGTGTTGTGGTCAACGTCTGCAATATGGTGTATGGTGGTGATGGTGTGCAGGTGGTTTTGATCATCTGCAAAAAGTAATGTTTTACTGATTTTGCCCAAAGTTCAGCAGGTGTTCATAACAAAAAAATGCCTTGGGTGGTATCCTTGTTTGACATCTAACTTGGTTTACTCAGAGCTGACAGATATATGGTATATCACAAAGAAACTTTTTTTTAACAGATAGAGTAGTAAATGCATAACACAGGTTCACAGAAGATATTGATAATTAAATTTAATGTCAACAGTTCAAGAATGCAGTAGCTAGACATAGGTAATTTCTAACAAAAAGAAAACAAAGCCAGAAAACAGGTCAGAGCAGCAACCCTATAAAGTAAGCAAAAATATTGGTTTCACAAAGATACAGTCCCTACCTACCATCAAAGGTGTCAACATATAGAGCCATGCTAGCTCTCTCTCTGTTTGTTGTCCATTCCAACAGAGATGGGGGATAAGTCCGACATGATTCAGGATCAGACTGGGATTTTTGCATTGCCTGTATCAGTCTATGCTGACAAACTGATTTGTATCCATTGTGGGCATGATCAGAAACAAACCTGTTTTAAATGAAAAGATAAATACATTACATGGTTTATGCAACAAGCCTTAGAGTTTCCAGTAAAATTCCCTTGCCCACCTTAGTAATTCATGCTAACCATAAACCTGCCCTTGCCTCTTACCCTAACTGTGCCACCTTACCGTAAAAAAAGCCTTCTCATAACACTAGTACTAAACATGACAGCTCAGATATACCCTTCAAACACACACATACATAGACCCACATAACACACACTCAAACACAACTCACTGTATCTCCATATCTGACCATAACCCTAACCCTCACACACTTCAATACACATTTAATCTATCCCCTTACCTAACTCTTATCATAACACTAAAACACACACGCACACACAAACTCTCAGTCCTACCACAAAGACATTTACTTTAACTGACAGACTGGAAATCACCCAACCCACCATCTGCAAAAAGGGCTTTCATAAAAAACACACTACAGTTCACTTAGTCACAAACAAGTGCCAACCAAGTGAACTGTAATGATATATATTTATCTCTCTCTCTCTCTCTCTCTCTATATATATATATATATATATATATATATGTATTATATTTATAAATCAATACTTAGATCTAATATATATATATATATATATATATATATATATATATATATATATATATATATATATATATATATATATGACACAAGCCTTTTCAAGAGAAATGATCCTCATAAAATTACTAACAAAAAAAAAAAGAGAGAGAGAGAGAGGGAATATTGCATCTATTAGTTTACTTAACTCAAGGTAAGTTTTTTTCATACTTTATGTTCTTTAGTATTAGGACTTGATCAGACAAATAACATTGAATTTCACAATTGCCTGCCTTTCAGATAAGATGTTAAACCGCAGCACCATCTACCTGAGTCAATGGTAGCTTAAGTGGATGTAAAAGATCCCATGGCATTTATCAAAAAGAGTAGAGGTGCTTTATTAACATTTACATTTATTTTATATCATATAAAAATTAAATAAATTATTTACACACTCATTTTTTTGTATTCATGCTTAAAATTATTTACAAGTGATCAACACAAAAGGACTTAACTAAACAGTTTTGTTTTTTCATTATTTTTTCTTTTATATTTACCTTCTCTCCCCTGCCCTTCTTCCATAACCATCTTCTTATTTCGGCTAATTTTTTGTTATATAACAAATCCTTACATCTTTTTCCCACAGCACCCATAGTTTCACAAACAGCACTTTATTCTATTTATCAATATCATAGTTATTTACTTTTTCAAACTTCCCATATAATATATTCATCTAAACCCTTACCATCTATATTCATTTTTAAACTTTTCCCAAAATTCTTTATTCTTTTTGCAATCCAGAAAACAATCCCTGGGATTCATTAACATCAATACTAAATGTACATGAAGTGTACACTGTCAACAAACAACACAAGCATAAGTCACACCATCTTCTACCTACCTAATTTTAGTTTTCCTACTGATTTTCTTGCAGCCTTAAATACTGAAGAGGATTCATAAAGGGTACCACAAAATGTATACTAGGTGTGCACTTACTGCAATCTTTTCTGATTAACTGGAAAGCACAAAAAATGTGGTAGAGATGTTCTTGAATACAGATCATGTACATTTAGTGTAGGCATTAATGGCCCTGGCCAGTTGTTTCTTCTTCACTACAGTCAAAATATTTTCTTACTTACATCACCTTATATTTTATATTCCCTTTCACCAGTAACTTGTCTACTAAAATTCTTCATAAAAAATCATCTGCTTCATAAAAATGTTCAAACCTTTTTCTTCTACCTTTTATTGTCTTTTTTCTTTTTGTCTTAATTCCTGCCATAGGTACACTATTTGTTTTTCTAAAATCATGTCATACCGTTCTTTTCTTTTCCATCAACGTCATTTACTTTAAACTCCCATAATTTCATTTTTGCCATATTCTTTTCATTACATTCTTTCTGTTTTTTTTTATTTTCTGTGTTTTTTTCTTCCCCTACATTTTTTATATTTTTCAAATAATATCTTACTGATCATTTCATATTGCCTTTCTTTTATCTCTCTCATTACCCAAAATAAACACATAGATGCTAAGTACGCCACTGGATATTTTTAATTCAAACCACATTCTTTTTTTTATTATAAATTTATCATGCCACCATATATGTCATCTTCCATTATATCTTCCTTCATCCATTCACTTAATAGTAAAGAAAAACATTTTCTTCCTCTTTTATAGTTTCATTACAATACTCATAAAGTACACCATCTAATCCTGGCTTTGATTCATTCTTACCTTCTTTTATCATCTTCTCTATTTCTTCTATTGTTATATAATTTTCTAAAATAATCCTTATTTTTCCAGCATATTTTTTCACTTTCCAGTTCTTGTCCATAATTTCCTCTTTTACATATATTTTCTCTACAAAACTTTCTACCACCTCCAAATCTTCTTTGTATTTTATATTTCGTTTGCCATCTAAGATAGCATCCCTATTTCCTTCTGTCATTTTCACTTATTTTACTAAATAAGAGGAAACCTCTTCTTTCGTTCCTTTCAGAAATCAATATTTGCCTATGTAATTGTAACATAATTTTTACTTTTTCTCTATTCTTTTCATACATCTGGTTTTTGATTTCTTTTATTTTGTCACTTCATTTTTCTACTTCTTTCTCATAATTCCATAAGATTTCTTTATATTTCATCTTATTTCTTTTTTATTCTTCTTTTCACTTTTAAATATATTTTTATACTTCTGGTTTATCCACCACTGTGTCCAATTATTATAAAATTGCCTCTTTGTCATATGATCTTTCCATAATATCTCTTTCTGTCTTATCATTTCATCCTCCATTTTAAATTCTGCAGTTAACCTCTTTAATCCCTTTTCCCTAAGTATAAAAAGGCAGTGAACTAGTACCAAAGGATATGTTTTACTCCACACTTAAAAGATTGACGAGAAAACAAAAAAAAGATAAGCGCTTCCATTCAGTATTACCAAACATCATCAGATCATCAGATAATCAGATTTTATCCGTCTTTCCTCCTTTATTATTTCATTGCTTTCCCCTATTCTAGCCCATACTGTTCTATGATCTGAAACTTTATCATCTGTACCCCCTTGTTATTTCTTTCATGTCTTTAGAATAAATTATATAATCAAGTTCAGTCTTAAAAATTCCCCTTTTATATGTCCATTTTCTATTCTTCCCTACTTTTAAATCTCTACATTTTATTAAATCCCTTAACATCTTAATAGCCTGTATTAGTTTCCCCTTTTTCCCCTCAGGTTACAGTTAAAAACTCCTAACACCACTATTGGCATATTTAGTAAAAATTTTTTTACTTCTTCAAACACCTGTTTTCTTGCTGTTGTATTAGTATATGTATACATCACTATTAATCTTATACATTTTTGCATCATTCTCATATCAATCACTACCCTTCCTCGTACTGCTATTGTTACATCTAAAATTCTTATTTCTTTATTTTTTATTAGAATTTCTATTCCAGAATACGTCTCATTTCCTACTGACCAAGCAGTTTGCCCCCCCATGTTTTCTGCATTCTTTCCTTTTTTGTTTCATCTAGCATCTAGTAAACAAAAAACATCCATCCCTATATCATCCTTTACCTTTCTTTGTAAGTGTTTTACTTCCAGATGTTATTTTTTTTTCTTTCTCCTAAGTCTCTCACCAACTGATTTTTTCACTATCCTGTTCTTGTTTTTCTCATGTCTCCATTTCTAAAATTGCAAATCTGTTCTCTTCCTGTGTTTTAATAACCTCACTTTGAAGTGTTATTTTTTTCTCTAGGTACCTCTTCTTTGTTTAACTTTTTATCAGTATCCTTCTCTCCATAACACTTTCTCTTTTAACATCTGTAATAATATTTTCTTGTTTGTCTTTTTTCTAAGCTTTCCTCTTCATTTAATCTTGCTTCTTTTAATATGGAACAATCAAACCAGAAGCGTCAAAATTCTTTACATTTTCTATAAAAAAAGCTTACATTTTTTTTGCTGTACATCCCCTCACCCACATTAACCATGTTGTTGCTTGTTACAGTTGAGTATTAAATATTAAATGACATTCATCCCCAGAGAAATAGCATACATTGGGTTAAGCCAAGTACCTAGCAAATCCTCTCTTGCCATTCACAATTATTGTATTTGAAATATGTTCAATATCCCATCCTTAACATCCATTGTTACCCACATATCCCAACCCACAATCCATACATTTCTATTATCACAATGATTTTTAATTTCATATACCTTACTACATAGTAAAATAAAACAGTTTTTAACTCATTCTCAACCATAACTGAAGTCCTACACTGCACATTTATTTTCTGTTTTAGTTATAGTCCCAAGCTCTGAAATACATTTTCTTTCCATGGTTCTATTTCATTTCTCTTTTCAGTCTCAGTCATAAATTTTTCCTGTGAGTTAAAGTTTTCAAATGTCTCTTCACAAACATTTTCCTCTTCCAAATAAATTCATTCTCTTACATCTTTAATGTTAAATCCTAGTGGCAAAATAATACTATCCTTAATGTCATACCTGTTCAAACTGCCATCACTTTTTCTTTTTATTCTTACTACCAGTTGTCTTCTCTGTGGCTGCAGAGAAACTGCAACTTTTTATTTCCTCTTAGTTCCTTTCTTCCTTGCCTTGCAGCATATTCTTGTTTTTTTTTCTTTCTTGTAACAGAAACCCTGTTGCAGAGGTAAACCCAGAAAACTGACTACTCCACAAGCCAAGAATATGTCCATTGTTTTCTCTTCACTACCAGTTGTTTGTGTTCCCAATCTCTCATTTTCTTCTTCCTGTAACACTGTCTCCACCATGTCACTCCATCTAGCTTCTTCTTCTTCCTTTGGCTCTTCCTGGTTCATCATATGTGTCAGTAATTGTGTATTCAGTCTGCCATTTTCCAATTATTTTATCTCCTTCTCCTTCCTTCAGTAAGTCTTCTCCTGCTGCTGCTCCTCTCTACAACACTGTTCTACTCTTCTCCATCATGAGATTCTTGGAACTGCTATGGCCACCCTCCAGTGCCATCTAGCAGTTCCAGAGAGTGCTTCACTTCCTCTGCTCAAAAAAGTAGGAGAATTTCCCTGGTGTACTGGCCAAATTTCCCACAGATCCATACATATAGCACCTTGGAGCTTCCCTGAAAATAGGCCATCAACCTTGTGGGACTAACAAGTCTAAGAAAGGTTAAATAAATAAGCAAACTAAAATACTTTATATAAAATGATGATATCACATGACATTTACTCTCCATTCATATGATCCTTTTAAAGAAGATTACTCATAAAATACTGCAAAACACATCTTATTTTACAAACATCAATTTCACACTAAAAGATTATCTCCCTAAAAATTTACTGTCTTTTAAAAAAATCATAACATCTAAAAATACACTTGTTCTTCTACTTAGGTTCATACTTCTACGCTCCAGTTTAATACTAACAACTTAATTTACCTCAGGTGACAAATATGCCCTCTTATGAATTTGCCATTGCATTTCTTTTTTGTTTAAGATATTATCATTACCCCTACTCTAATTTCCAAGAGCTTGGCACTATCCAAAACAAACAAACAAAAAAAAAAACTTTTTGCATTGATCATTTTACTTAAGTGCCTAAATAGAACATTATAACAATCCTGTGTTTTAATAACATAAAATTGCTCCCTAATTCCAATCAATAATTTCCTCATAGATATAGCAATATAAAATGCCATGCACCTTGGCATCTTGCCACATAAATAACATTAACAGACTTGCAGTCATAATGTTTAGCTATACCAAAAGAGCATCCTGTACCTTCTTCCAAATACTTGAGACCATCTGCTATAAATTTCCAGAACTATCCTCCTTGATAGGTTCATTGATAGACTTGTTCTATTCACTTTATAACATATTTTCATAATTCCTTTTCATAAGTAAACCTTGTGACTGGTTTTCCATTTAAAATTTCCTTTCATTAGTCATTAACTTACTAATCTGTTGACAATCTAATGACTGAAACAGGACCATTTTGCAAATATCAAAATGTTTTGCTTTACTGATTCTTTCTTGCTGCCCAGTCTATGTTATACTTCCTTAATCATTTTTTTAATTAATAATATATATATATATATATATATATATATATATATATATATATATATGTGTGTGTGTGTGTGTGTGTGTGTGTGTGTGTGTGTGTGTGTGTGTGCGTGTATTTACTTTCAGTTTGGTTATTAAGAATCATTTGTATCAAGTCAGTAACAAGACTAAACTTTTTCTATGACAATATTTGTTTAATTTTTAAGGCAGCTGTCTACACACATATTAAGAAATTGTAATGTTTTGCATTGCAGATTTTCATGGTACATAATTCCATGGTATATCATATTACTTTATATAATTAAAGTTTTCTATAACATTTTTGGAATCTATTAAATAATTCTAAGAGGAGAATAATTAACACAAAGTAAAACACTAGGTATTAGCACTTGTGGGCAGTGATGCAGGAATATAAAATATTGCAGTTTTGTATACTTTAGACAAAACCCTGCCTGCCAAAAAAAAAAAAAAACTGGTATAGTGCATGAACAGGAACTATTCCATAAAATAAGTGCAGTTTTATTTACACTGAATAATTTCCCAGGACACACAAGTGAGCACATTTTCACAGTTCAGGTTTTAAAAATCTCATAGAAACTCACAGTTCAAAGTCCAGCACACAGACAAATCACCACAGTTCACTCTCTCTCTTTCTCTGTATTTCCCAATAATCTTCTTTTCTTGTTCTGGTAACTACTTAGGCATCCTTCCGGTAATCCACAGTTTATCTGGTCACACTCAACATCCTAGCGCTTCTTCTGTTGGTCGACAATCCTCTTCTATTTGAAAGGTAAACATCTCTGCCTCTGTCTCTGTATGGCCTTCCCTTTTATAAGAAGAGTGCGTGGCCTTCTGCACTTGGAGCAGGTGTGGATTTTCCTTCTAGTCTGCCCAAAATTCTTTCTTACATTTTAATCGTGTGCAAATGCAATTATCATTTAGCCTCTCAAGCACTTTCATGAAGTGACAGGAGTTTGAAACCTCTATACTGCCCACAGTTATGACAGTTCCTTTTGTTCTTGTACACTGGCACTAGAATGTTTATTCACCAGTAATCCGTGATACAGATTTCTCTCTGTACTGCTATGAGTACCCTCAGGAGCCATTTTCCCCCTAAGATCCTTAACATCTTGATCATAATCTGTTGTGGCTTCATGTGAACCTGTAGCTTTCTATGACTGTATGTTCCATAGTGCACTTTATACTGATTCTCTAGGGAGGAGTCTTCTTACCTTTTGTTTTCAACGTAGGTTGTGAATGGGGCAGAACAGCTTCTGTATGATTTTCTTCATTCAGAAGCTTCTTGAATTACTCCATCTCACTTTAATATTCCATATATAAGCTATTCTATAACATGCAGGCAATGCATATATACACAAGCATGTATAGCAGCTGTAGATGCCACTCATTGCTATCATAAATAGGATAGCCTTACTACCTCCAGGTGTTTTAATATGCCTTCCAAATGTAGATACTTTTCAGTCATTACTGGTAGATAAAGTCATAGCCAGTATTATAAACATGTCAAGTGGAGCCACATCATAGTTTGATACTTCAGTAACATCAGGAAGTTAAAAAGTCACATATTTGAGCAATGTCATATACAGAAGAATTCTATAAATCAGGAGCAGTCATTGGTGGATTGTTGGGTCAGATCCTGGTTTGAATTTTCTGCATCAAGTAATCTTGCAAGCAGCTGAGATGAAAACAGCCCCGTGTTACACAGATGTCTTCCTCTTGTTCTTAACAACTATTTATCTTTGGCTTCAGCTATGTAGGATATTGGGTTATCAGCTTGTTTAATGGTGACTGCTTTCTGCTGCCAGATCATGGCTTCTACTGCACTAAAGTATAGACGGTACTCTGGCCGATTTGTCATGGCAGGATTCCTTCTTCAGTTGAGCTGTTTGAAAAGATGGGGTCACTTTTATTACTTGCTCTGATTGCAGCAAGACTGACAAAGCAGATAATTTTGTTTTCTTTTTCTTTTCCATAAACAACTGAGAAGCTAATACTATAGTTGGTTGCACTGATATATTTATATTCAAGCAAAGCTAAATAACAGTTTTATTCTTGAGCTAAAAACATTTTTTTAATTATTTTTGACAGAATGGAAACTTATGGGTTCTATTTTCTTTACAAATGCTATTTTGAGATACTGCTATTCATCAACAGCTCCATTTATTTTTCTCTTCTTTTATGACGTGCAGGATTCCTGAGTATTTCCTCAGACTCCACTTGTTTCACTCCATTTAAGTTCCAGGTCTTCTGCTAGTCTTTATTGACCTTTCAACTTTCTCTGACTACTCCTTGGAGCTGACTTTAGCCACCATTAGTTTATGCTTTGGACTGGCCATTTCACAAGGGATGACATTGCAATCTTTTATTTTATCCCAGTGCAAAAAGGCTAATAATTTTGCAGCAGAATAATCGTCCACCCATGGGATAAAACTGTCTTCAACAAACTGGGAGGTTTGATGTTCTACACCTATCACTGGAAGCATAGCTGGCTCGACCAGTGCTCTGTTCCAGTACCATGAACTAGTGCCCCACCGTCTCAACTCTTCAACTGAAGAGCAAGAATAAAAAGGACTTCTGCACTCTGCCTCCAATCCTCCTTCCTCTCATTTTGGTAAAAAAAAAAAAATAAATAAAAAATCTTTATTTCTTTTAAACTGTATTAAACTGATTGCTACAAATGTAGCAAACCATTTGCTACAGTTTATACCCTGCATTGAGTCCTATGGCACTCAGGGGTTAGTTTAAAAAATGGGACAAATCTTTTCTCTTTTAAATTGTAGTAAACTGCTTACTGCAAGCAGTTGCTTACAGTTTTTACTCCTCAAGGAGCACTATAGCACTCAGGTTTCAGTTAAAAAAAATACCTTTAAATTGTAGGAAACTGCTTGTTACAATGTAACAAGCAGTTGCTACAGTTTAGAACACACACTGAACACTAGAGTGCTCAGATTTGGCCACAAATGCAAAACTAGCTTTTAAAAGCCAGAATGCATTAAAGCATTATATTATATTATATGCACTATAGCACTCAGGTTTCAGTTAAAAAAAATACCTTTAAATTGTAGGAAACTGCTTGTTACAATGTAGCAAGCAGTTGCTACAGTTTAGAACACACACTGAACACTAGAGTGCTCAGATTTGGCCACAAATGCAACACTAGCTTTTAAAAGCCAGAATGCATTAAAGCACAATCGGCTGATCGTGCCTCCGAACACACTGAGCTTGGAGCTGTTGCCCCCTTCACCTTGCCCTAGCTATGCCAATAGGTCACTACAAAATAAATAAATAAATAAATTGAAAAGTAGCATTTAATGACATTGTCTATTGCTAATGACTATACTGTTGTCACCCAGCTTGGTGACTTTCCAGTATAACAGCATTTCCAGTAGTGCAGCTTTGCCCTTAAATTATTTAGACAATACTGATTTATTTGATTTAAACTTTATTTTGCATATTTGAAAATATCTTACAGTTTTATTAAGACTAAGGATTACTTACAAGCTGTGCGGCACAGTTAATAAACATGCAATCCTGACAGAACAGTCTTTGTACGAACACTTCCACTGAATTTAATGATCCCCTTAAATATCAGAAAAAAATGTTTTATAGGCTATTTGATTTTCTCCACCAAAATTGTGGTGTGAACAAATAAAACAGAATTGTTTAGAGTTTCCTAACAGAGGCAGTTCACTATGCATACTCTGGCAGTCACTTACTAACTGACAAATGGAAACCCCTAAGAGCACATTGCACTTTCAATAGGAAAGGCTTACTTTTACTGACTGCAGTGAACATCAGTAGTTAGCAAAAAAAAAACATAAAACAAACAGATTACAATTAGAAACCTTGTTTTTAAAATATCCTGTTTCCAAAACTGTTTCATAGGAGAGGTACTTGCAGTGGTTTGGTCGGAATAGACACTTATTAATTCTGCAGTATTCTTTAAATGCTACGTAAAATTACCTTCATGTTGAATGCATTGTCATACACCTAAAATCTTAAATAATTTAAAAAATGTATTGTAAGACTCTCACTTAAGAAGGTATTTGTCCAGCTTTGGAGATGGTGCAAATCCACTCAGACAGGAGGCCAGTAAGAACCAGCCACGCTCTGCATTGTTGACATTGGTGCTCTTCCACACCTGATTGGCTATTTGAGCAAGAATCTCATCTCTGAGGCCAACATTAGACAGACCTTTCTGAATGATGTAGTTCCCAAATAAATTTTCCTGAGCCCCATTGAGGTGGGGGTCACCCATAAACCTTAGCACCTAAAAACAAGTGAATAAAGAAATGGAAAGAAACATTATCAATGACATGTTAGCAGATGTCAGATAAGGTGATCTCTCTTCTGTAAACAGAATGAAGCATCTCAGTTCAACATACACTCATTCATTCCTTCTCTGAGTACCTGCTTAATCCATTTTAGGGATAGTGGGCTGAAGTCTGCCCTGGTACTCGGTAGTCACAAGGTAAAGAAATTAATACTGGATGGTGTGCCTTCTTAAAGCATGGCACAAATATACTCACAGAGTCACTCCATGTACATCTACAGGCAGTTTAAAGGCTTGTCAGTTCACTTTATGGCACACCTTTGGATGTGGGAGGAAACTGAAGGACCTAGCAAAAATACATGAAAATGCACTGGGAACAAACACACTGCATCTAGAGGATATCACAACTTGAGAACTAAAGCAAAGTGCCAAACACTAACTAGTTACTAACTGACTAAGTGATGCTAAGAAATCTCCACATTGATCCCTGTGAACTTTGATGGAGAGCTAATTAATTGTGGGACAGAACCCAGACCGTGGGTGTGCCAGACAGGCCTCAGAGAGGTTGAATGTACCCCATGGTGTGCTACAGGGTCCATGCCTGGACCTTTGCTTTTTCATATATACTCCTTTGATTGCCAAATCAAAAAACACAACTCTGGTCAGCCAAGTTTGTCAATGATTGTAAACTGAGTACTATACTTGAAGCCCCTTCTGATATGCAGAAGTTGCAAACTGAACATACACATGTTAATAATTAGTGGACTGACAATGGGCTAAAACTAAATGCTAAAAAATTCATTATTGTTCCATTTGGCAAATAAACCCTCGCCAAGCTTACAGTATACAAAACAGCTCACTCAAAAAAAAAAAAAAAAAAAAAAGTTGTGAGAAACCTTAGAACATAGGTAGATAACTCCCTTTCCTTTGACAATCATGTTGCGACAGTGGTCAGAAAATCTTTGTATTGGGCACAGTTATCACAAAATATTTTCCTGTTCATCAGAGGAAGCCATGACCCTTATATTCTGCACTGATCAGACCCATCATAGAATACAAAGTCTCCTTTGGGATGTATCTTACTAAACATATCAAGCAGTTAAACTCCAAACATTACTGACAAGAAAATATACCCCGGGATTCAATAATGCCTACACTAAGTGTACACTAAGTGTACACCATTCTGAGTGAACAGACAATACAGGCATAACTCACACCTTTTTCCTCCTAATTTTAATTTTCTTACTGATTTTCTTGCAGCTTTAAATATTAACAAGGATTCATGAAAGTTACCACAAAGTGTAGAAGTTTAGTGGCAAGCATGATGTTGTTTGCAGAGTCAGTTTACAAAACAAGAAGTTAGCTGTGTGTGTGTGTCTGTGTGTGTGTGTGTGTGTGTGTGTGTGTGTGTGTGTGTGTGTGTGTGTGTATATATATATATATATATATATATATATATATATATATAGATATATATATATATATGTATATATATATATATATATATATATATATATGTGTGTGTGTATATATATATATATATATATATATATATATATATATATATATATATATATATATATATATATATATATATATATATATATATATATATATATCTATGTTGTATGAAGTTGTTGCATTGTGGTTTATATTTTGTTAGTTTTGTAGTAGTCAGTAACGGGCTTGAATACACATTTTAAGCCTTTATACTGTAAAGAATTATTAGAGTAAGTCTAAGGGGTACTGGTTCTACAATATACTTTGGAACTATTGGCTTATTTTGCCTTCTAAGAGGATATTTCTTAGTCAGAAAAATACTCATATGAATTAATCTCAAAATGATTCAGATAGAAAGACACCTGCAAATGTATAACTACCTGTTAGGGACTACTATGTTAAATAACTGATAATAAGTAATGTGGAAATTAATATATAATTAATATAATCTATGTATGTGTTAACTGTGATAGATTATTAAGATTTCTTGTCTTACTGTAGATAGGTGGCAACTAGACAGCTGCTAAGAAAAAACATTTCTGGCACCTGCTGCAGGAAATGGATGCAAATATATGTTTGCAAGAAAACACGTATCTTGGGTTCCCAGTTAGAGTCCAGATATATTTATGAAAGGGTTTCCATTAAATAAGTATGCCTTAGTCATAGCTAAATCATATTCTGCCAATTTACATGTCAATTTACACACCATGTCAGAATAAAGTTATTTTTTGCACAAACTTTTGCAACTTCGCTAAATTTAATGATCATTTCATAGTTTTGTGAGGCATAGCTTTCAACTTCTTTGCTCAAGAATCAGGGGCAAAACCAAAGATAATGGGGAGACAAAGATCCAAAATCAGGGACAGTTTTTAATGTCGCTCTTGAAAGTTAATGGTGCAAAAGGTTTTCCATCAAAATTCATTTTGTAAACAATAAGAGGAATGAAACTAATGTCTGACAATACTGACTGACTGTAAGCATCAATGATTTACCAGAAAATCAAATGTATTTCATACAATATTATATAATATCATATCATATCATGTCATATCATATCATATGTTGTTTTCTTTTGTTTTTATATTTATCGTGGCATGCTGCTC
Source organism: Protopterus annectens (assembly GCF_019279795.1). Taxonomy (NCBI): domain Eukaryota; kingdom Metazoa; phylum Chordata; order Ceratodontiformes; family Protopteridae; genus Protopterus; species Protopterus annectens. The sequence continues at coordinate 1,901,636,628 of NC_056725.1, forward strand.
TTAAAATGTAACAAATATATGATGCTGAAAAGGGTCCATGGACCATTTCAATTACCTAGTTAACCAATGTAAAAATAAATAAATTAACAAAAGTTTCATAACTGACACATTATCACATTTATCCTTTGAAATAGTCTGCTTAAAGGGCCTGAAATGTTTGTCTTGTAACAGTTGAATTGGTAACTATTACTTTTTGCTTATCTGATTTAAGAGTTATAAGCTCTTACATGTGAGGAACTTTACTCCACAAAGATAAAATATCCCTTTGTACCAGCTCCTAATTTCTTTGCAAGCTGACATTGGTAGTGTCAATGAACCACTCTCACGTCTTCATGATTTTTATACTAAACTTGGTTTGCATGGCTAGAGTTATAAGGGCCCTAGTGGTCATTTGCCTAGTATACACCTATGAACCTATGAGCATATGAGCATGGAGAATTACATTTTACCTTCTGGATACCTAGTGGTTCTACCCAACAACAGAGATGTTGCCATTTTCATTCATTCCTCAACTGTTGGGTTCTGATTCGATCCTTGGATCTGACTCAACCGCTTTTCCCAGATCGGAGAACACTTGAACTGTTGAGTTTCTCCCTTTACCCATAATGCCCTAGTCACCTAACATACCCCAGATCTTGTTTGCTGACATAGCTTTCGGACTTAGATCACAAACTCTCAAGCATGGGTTTTCATATTTGTGAGTTTAGCTATTGTTATTCATTATTATTATTATTATTATTATTATTATTATATGTCTTATACTTATAACTATTGTCTTTGCCTCTCTTTTTTCTCAGACTATAAGCTTTACCCTCCTTTCATACTCTTAGAGTATTCTCAGTACCATAGTTGGTATCCTATTCCTTTTATTGTACTATTGTACATTAATCTTTGATTTACCAGTGTTGGTAGCATCTCTAATTTTCCCCTTTTCAAGTATTTAAAAAAAAAAAAAACTTTCGTCAATCCTTTAAATTTCTATCTGCCTTTCTAAACAATGTCAGATAAGCATTCAGGTTTTAAAAACTGAATGGCATGTGGCCACAAAATACTAAACTCAGACGAACATTCCAAATGCATCTGTTGTCTAGGATCTAGTAATTTGATTCAGATTGTAACATTTGCAAGGGCTTCAACTCCCGCACCTTAATTGATCAGAAAAACAAACTAATCCTTAGGGGTTTGCTGCCTTCAAAACCTTCATCTAATACTTCTGGGGCTCAAACCCCCAAGAGACTGGAGAAAAGGGAGATTCCTTTCTTAAGGAATCTTGTAAGAGGTCTCCAGAATGCACATTGTCTTCACCTTCGGCTCTGTCCATGGTGCCTCGTATCAAACAAGCAAAAAATTCAAATACGAGTGTTTCAGATCTGAGATCAAGTTCCCAAAAATCACCCCAGACTTGTTCTCCTCAACTACTGTTGGAGCTGATTACCTCTTAGCTCCTATCACCTTTTCTGGAGCAGTCTCCCCGTCACCATTCAAGACCTCTTCTATGGCTTTATCCTTTCAGCTTTCTAGACCTCTGTCTGAGGCAGATGTGGACAGGATGATAAGAAAGTTCTTCAGGATGCAAATAAAAATGGAAGTTCTTTTGATTCCAATACCATTGGGTTCGAGAACCATCATTAGTACTACCCCTCCAGTCTTAGCGCCTTCTCTGATCTGTGCTTTTGTTTCAGAGCTGTCGGATCTGAAAGCCTAGGAGTCATCTTTCATGGATCTGAAGTTATCAGCATCTTTGACTCCGATGGTGTCTCTGAGCTGTCTGCAAAGAGTACTTCTGAGATGGGTGACTCTCAGACCTGAAGCATTGGCGCTGGCTCCAGGGTATTGGATTCTACTCCAAAGATGTTGGAGCCTTCTCTTACCCTTGGAGCAGTCTCATTCAGTTTTATGTCCAGATCCTCAGTCATCCATTTCACTGGGACAGCTTTGCCCGAACCAGTTCCCAGGGCACCCTGTAGGGTATTGTTATCTCTTCCAGTACTTACCCAGAGCACACCAATGAGGAGGTCCCCCGGAAGAGGAAAGGAGGCACTTAGACTCTCCACAAGAGTCTGTTACTGAAGATACTGACTTGATGAAGGGGAAGGATTCCCAGACCACCACACAATGATTTCTCTTTTGGAGTCATCTTAGAACTCCTAAAACAGAGGAGTGGTTGTTCTCATGATAACCCTTCCCAACAGGAGTCAGTGTTCCTGAGCTAGCCCATTTACCTCCTGGGTGACTCCACCCACTGATGAGCTCATACATTTAGTCTCTCAATGGGCATGGAAGGAACAAAACAGAGCCAATCTCTAAGAGACCAGACAGGATCCTGACACCACCAAAAGATTGACCACACTGGAATAAATGAGTACCCATTGATGCCATGGTGGTAGCAGCAGCTACTAGAAAGGATCTGGCAGAACAAAGTTCCTTTGTCCACCTACCCAAAAGGGAGTCTAGGGTGCTGGACAGGTTTGGTAAGCACATGCCTGTGCTTCAGTGACCTTTGGCCTTAGATCACTGAATTATTTGGTTCATTTCATGAGACTTCAGAGGGATTTGATCAAAGAATTTTCCAAATCCCGCTCTAGGACCATATCCTCCAAGGTAGAGAGTGGTATTTGCTCACAGTTGGCTACCCTTCAGTCTATTTCAAATTTGTCCATGAACCTTATCTCCCATGCAGCTGAAGGTACTTCACAAGTGGTGGGTTCAGGCATTTCCATCAGGAGACATGCCTGGATCCATGTATGTGGTTTTATGGAATCCTTCAAGTCTTCTTTCGTCATTGCTCCCTTTGAAGGAATTTCCTTGTTTGGCCCCAAAGTAAAATATACACTCTCTAGGTTCAAGCAAGAAGGAAAAACCCTGTCTGCTATGGGTATATGTATTTTGACTCCTCAATGGACCTTTTCTAGAGACCATCAAGGTGGACAGAAAATTTGGTTCAAGAAATCCCAGGGTCCCTTCCAATATCCATGTGGAGACAGTTCCCCCCCAGGGCCAGAGGGGAGGAACTCAAATGGAAGATGCCATCCCTACAGTAGAGGTGGTCCTCATAATCAGGGATTCAGGGAACCTTTCTCTGACAGATCCTATCAGTGCTCTGAAAGGAGGCCCAACTGTCCATCTTTATATTGTGTTAGTTTTGTAGTAGTCAGTAATGGGCTGGTGGTGATCAAGGATCATCTCTCCCTGTACCAGAGATCCTGACTAGAAATTACAAAAGATTCATGGCTGTGGGGGATAATATCCAGAGTTTATATAATACCTTTTTCCCATCCACCCCCTGCTAGTATCAAACAAAATCCCCAACATTCCACCCAATCAGAGGGAAGCAGCAACACTTGAAATAAACAAACTGCTAAAAATAGTCATCCAAAAGGTCTCCCCAGGCCAGAAACAGTCCGCAACTTATTCAAGATTATTTTTAGTGACAGAGGTTAGATAGCTAGAGTTGCATTGCAAACATAAGTGCTGTTGCCTAAATCAGTGTCCAGGATCATCCAAGGTTTTCCAGAGATGGTGTGACTTATAATAAACGTCTTCAGCTACGAGGCCAGGAAGATTTCTTCTGCTGTAAGAGGAGAAGAATCTCAGCCTGCCAAGAAGACATCATGTAGCCAGGTGAAAATTTTATACATTTAAGGACACAGAGGAGTTAAAAAATGAGTGGTAAATAAATGTGATATGACTACGGTTGTGCTCAGCTAACGGTCCTCTGAAAAACTAGAAAAGAAAAAATGTGAGACTTAATACAAATTGTGTACACTAAGTAGGTGCCCAGCAGCAAATTCTTCTATATTGCTCTGATATATATATATATATATATATATATATATATATATATATATATATATATATATATATATATATATATATATATATATGCTTTCTGGGTAAGCATTAGCTGCATGGTTTCATGTTGGATCAACGGTGGTGTTCTTACATTATATTTGGTGCCTGCTTATTGATATACGGCTAACTTTCATTACCGTGAATGTGTTTGTCTCGGATTGCTGCAGGGGTTTGATCAACAGTTGCTGCATAATTTGGTGTACTAACGGTTGCTAAACAACTGCTTTTGGCCGTGGGTATTTTCCAGTGCTGAATATACATAATGGTTAATTAAAGCCTATCAGTATTTCTTGTCAGGTATCAAATGTGGAGAAGTGGAGAAGTGGTGTTTATTTATATCAGCTGCCTTTTCTTTTGTTTCACAACCCTTTTTTGGATTATTTGTGGGTTTATCTGATTGCATTGGTGATTACCAAACTACGTTGAAGTGGAGAAATAGAGCCGATTTGCATCAGTTTGTATTGCGGATTATTAAACAACTAAGAAGTGGAGAAGTTGAACTCATCTGCATTGGCTGGTTTCATATTCTGCTTGTGACGTACCTCTGGATTAGTTACGGCTTCTGTAACTGCATATGGCTAGCCACACAATTAAATTTTTTGTGTTGGTAGTCTGTTTAATATTTCATGACCAGGACATTATTGCTACATCTTTTACAGGCCAAGTGACATTCGTGGTTTGCAAGCATTTTTTTGTTGACCATCTCAAAAACTCCAGCTTTACTCTGTAGCATATCATCTTCTCCGAGGAGATCTCTGCTTAACATATAAAGCTATGTTAAACCCAGAGCTGTTGGACATGTTACATCTAAAGAAATCCCAATCCCTCCGAGCTACAAACTCTACGGACCTAAACCTTGTCACCACAATAAACAGAACAGGTTGGAGGTATAGATTCCTGTCCCAGAGACTTCCTATACTCTGGAACAAGCTACCCATCTATGTCAAGCAAAGTTCCTCATTAGCACTCTTCAAGAAAAATCTTGAGGAGTGGATGGGAAATAGCAAATACACCCCGGGGGTCACTTCTGTAGTTCTGCTTGACAGGGGCTCAGGAAATTAACTTTCTTGGGTGGGGTAAGCCAGGGAAACTTGTTAGCTAGGCTTACTTAGGCCCTTGGGCCGCTAGCCTAGTACCTACATATGAACCTATGAACAGATGACCCAGAAGATATCTATGATTTCAGCTTGGAGCCAGTCATTACCAATTCACAGCACTGCCCTTTGGTCTCACCACAGCCCCCAGTCTGTTTACCAAATGCATGGCAGTAGCTGCAGCTCATTTAAGACTGTGGGGATTCCAAATGTTTCCATATCTGGACAAATGGCTCCTGACTGTCCCAACCAGGCATCAACTAATTCAAGCATTGGACTACTTACTCCAGTTGTGCTCATTGTGTATCATAACTGAAGAGCATAGTTATCCTCATTGCCCCTTACTGGTCTCGTCAGATATGGTTTTCCTTTCTTTGGCCTCATCTTCTACATCTATCCTGGATTCCTAATCCAGCTCCAGACCTCCTGTCTCATCTGACAGGTATGACTCATCCAGACATTTCAGGCCTCAATTTTGACAGCACAGTTTCTCCAGTTCTATTGATTACTAGACAGCCTAGGCTCTCCTCCCCCATCCACAATATTATATTATCATCCCATAAAGTTTCCACTAGAATCTACAAAAATAAATGGAAAAGATTTGTTTTTGGTGCACACACAAACAATTTAGATCCCTTTCTACACCAATTCTTAAGGTTCTTGACTTTTTATCTACAATTTTTTATGAAGGATCTAGCCCCTCAACTATCAGAGTACAATTAGCAGGCATTTCCAACTTTCATGTAGGAGTAAATAACTCTACCTTAACTTCCTTTAAGATTTGCAAAGCTTTTCTCAGAGGAACCTATTTACTTAGACCTCCTCTAAAGGATCCTACTCCTCCTTGGAATTTAAATGTTGTTTTTCAGGACTTGACCCAACCCCCATTTGAACCATCAGCTAAGTCTGATCTAAAATGTTTGACCTGGAAAAACGTTTTTCCAAGTAGCTATTACCTCTGCCAGAAGAGTGTCTAAACTTCAGGCTCTGCCTTCTAAACCTCCTTACTTAATTTTTTACAAAGATAGGGTTTCTTTATAGACCAATCATTCCTTTTTACCAGATGTGGTGTCAAAATCCAATATTAATCAGGCTATCAACCTTCTAGTTTACTTTCCAAATTTTTCAAATAAAGGAGAATATAACTTTTGGATGTTCACATACAGTTACGTTTCTACCTTCACAGAACCAAAGATTTGAGGAAATCCAAACAGTTATTTGTGTTGTTTTCTAATTCCATGTTAGGCAAACCAGTTTCTAAAGTGATTTTGGCCAAATGGTTGACTGATTGTATTATTTGTTTTTTGAAAATGTGAAAGTGAGTTTGTCTTTACCAAAACCACCAAAAGTCCATTCCACAAGGCCTCTGATGACTTCCTCAGCCTTTTTATCAAGAATTTCTTTGGATGAAATTTGTGCAGCTGCAACCTGTGCTAATCCTCATACATTTATTGTTCATTACAAATTGCATCTGGTCTCTACAGGAAGAGCAACCTTTGATTTAGCTGTGCTCAGGAATATCCTTCATTAGAGACCTCACAGGATATAGGTAGCTGGGGATTCTGTCCAAAAAGTTGAGAAATGAATGAAAATGACAACATCAGATAAAAAGTTATGTACTCACCATAACATTTCATCTGTGTTGTCCATATTCATTCTTTCTCAAGTTCCAACTCACCAACCCCCTCCTTACTTTACTCCTGGAAAGATTGAAGGGTATTGGATGAACCTCTGTTCCTCATTTCTCCCCCAGTTTTTGTACTGTTCCTTATTTTCCACTGCTCTGTAGGTCTATGGGCAGCAAACTGGATCTGAGTTATGTTAGGTAACTAGGGCATTATGGGTAATGGGAGGAGCTCAAGAGATCAAGTGTTATGCAATCTGGGAAAAGTTGGACGAGTTGAGGAAGAATGAAAATAGACAGCACAGATGGAATGTTATGATGAGCACATAACTTTTTAAAACTTTCTTTTCAAAGCATCTGACATTTAAATTGTCACTAAGCAGATCCCCTCCAAATGGTACTGTATTGTGTTCTGTCATCAGCCTCTTTGTTATCCCTTGGCTAACACAGTCAAGGTCATTCTCCTAGAGAAGTTGTTCCCCTTAGTGCTTTTTTCCAGAAGGTTTCCATTGTAGACATTTCTGCCATGGCCACTCTGTCTTCAGTTCACATCTTCATGAAGCATCGTAGCCTGGTTGTGAAATCCCGTACAGCAAGGCTTTTTTTGGTAGGGCTGCCCTGTGACATCTGTTTTTATTCCCTTTTATTATCTTGTCCTCCTTCCTGGAGTTTAGTATCCTACTGCTTAAAATTCTTTCCATGTGCAAGCTAAGCACTGTGGACCCATCCATTATCCCAATCATGCTTATAAGAATACTTTCTCTTTCCCTCTTGCCAGCTTTTAATGGTTTGGCTAGTGATTACAGTTTAATGTGTTTTCTTGTCAGGCAGTGCCCAGTTTTGGGAGGGGGATTATAGGGAGAATACTCCCCTTAACACCAGTTTAGAGTTGTCAGAATAGGTGTGCCCTCCTTAAATAATGGCCTCAGTGAGCAATTTCAATAGCTATAAGACAAAACAGAGAAAGGAATTTTCACATGATGCAACAGGCCACTTCAAAGACCTATTGGTATGGTTAGTACTCAAAGATCTTTCAGTATTCCATTCTAAGAAGCAGTGGTACACATTATTTTAGAATACTTACAGATATAGTGACTGATATGGTACTGACAAAAGAAACAATAAAAGAAAATTATTAGTAGGAGGACATTTGCTTCCCAGACTTTAGCAGGTTATCCAACTTGCCTCTTTTCAGCAAAAAGCTGATAATTTACTCTTTCAGCATTTGTGGGTAAGATGCAACTAAAGGCAGTATTGGTAGTGATTTAATATTTTTGTATCAGAACATGAGTTTAATGAGAATGCTGAAAATTGGAAAGTATAAACCCCACAATTTTGAAAGTATGCATTGTGGAAATGAGGTACCACATCCCCTGCTGTGGGATATATGTTCGTCTGGTTATGACACTGTTAGGAAACTAAACACATTGCCTAATATTGCACTTGTATCTAATAAAAGTAAGGTGAATGATTATATGTTATGTGTTATATACATGCCTTCTGTACTCTGTTGGTGGCTTGCAGCAGATACGATATGAAATGTACCAGTTATAGCACACTTTAAGAACTCCTGCTCTTTAGGTGAGAATAGGGTGATACAGATGGACTTTTGCATGAGAAAGAGGTGGGGGCAATAGAAAAGCTATATTAGGTTTGGGGTCTGGGGACTGGGAACAGGGATGGGGAGGCTTACCATGAGCTGGATGACGGAATGTGAGGTAGAGGTGAAAGACTATGCATGGCTGGGGACATGAAAAGCTTATGTGAGATCGAGGAAGTTGGGATCAGTGGTTAACTTACAGAAAACATTGTTGCATCAGTGGTATAAAAGGTAGTTAGACTGATGAGGATGAAGATGAAGATAGAAGTTAAGTATTACAGATTTTGGGAAGAGGTACTGGGTAATCTGTATGCATGTGGTTATATTGTAGAAAGGTCAGAGACTTATGGGAGGGAGATGGTTAAGTTGTAGAAGAAAGTTTATGTGAGGAGGATGGAGGGAGAATAGTAATTCTGTATGCTTTGGGTGGAGAGAAGAGGCAGGAGATGGACAAGGGTGGAAAGGGTGAAACTGTTGTGTACTGCAGGATGGCTGAGGTGTGGGATAGCTGGGCAATAGAAAAAGACAGGTACAGAGCTAACTGCAAAGTACAGGAATGTGACCTACTATAGGAAGGTGGTGAGAGAAGCATAGAAGGAGTCACACAGGGGAGGTCAGTGAAGAAGTGGAGGCGATGGCTATCAGGGTAAAAGAGGAAAGAGAAGAGACAAGGGGTGAAGGGGTGTAGGTTTAGAAGATGGTGCTGTAACTGGATAAATGGAGAGTAAACAAACTGAAAATGTGATGTGCTTAATGCAGCGATATATATGGCATTGGTTCAAAGGAGATGATGTGTGGCGATCAACGCCAACCATTTTATCAGTATCACACTAAAATATGATTCATTTAAGCTGCATTAATTATATTAATGAAAACTAATCTTGGTGATTACAAAAAGAAGTGCTATTCTTTTTGTTGGTGCAGATCTGGAAAAAATATAATTCTCTGTTTTGTGGAGAACTGCTACAGCCAGAAAATAGCATATGAAACTGGCAAGTGTGTGTGTGTGTGTGTGTGTGTGTGTGTGTGTGTGTGTGTGTGTGTGTGTGTGTGTGTGTGTGTGTCTGTGTGTGTGTCAGGAGGGTAAGTGTCTGTATGTTTCTGGAAGAAAAATCAGTCAGACGTGGCTGTAGTTACTTAATGGTATGTAAATATACAGAATATAGTGGTGTGTATGTGTCTATAAAGAGAGACAGATTTTTTTGTAGAGGTTCTTATTATTTTGTTCTACACTGTTTCATATATGTTTTTTGGGTATAAATTTATTTATTTATTTTTTTAAATATACATTTTGATGCTCAGGGCACCAGAAAATGGTAATTTATAAATGAGGACAGAGATGAACAAAAATGTATTTCTCTGCTTATAAGCTCATTGCAGTATAATAACATTTGACTTCTGTTAAGATTCTTGTAATAAAAACATGATATTGGTGAAAGTGTGCTTTCTGCTTCATAGATTTATAGATAGTTACTAGGCATGTAACCCAAGAGATCATTGAGGCACCTAGATCAATTTTCCAAATGCCCCTAATAACTATCTGGTCAAGTAGCATGCTCACGGTCACAAAGTAGGCAAATGAAGGTTAAGGGAATCAAATACTGTACCACAGGAAGTAGCTTTGTAACAGCTCATGTCCTTAAGCCTCTGATCTACTCCCATTGATACCTTATTCAAGAATGTAAAATAAAATGTGTTTTTTGATCTTCAGTTGTGGAAAATTTGATTCATGAAGAAAAATAAATTAAGAGATGTCTACATAGATTTCTACTGAGTGATCCAATTAAGTCCCACATTCTAAAGACATGCAGTAGATGAACTTGCAATCCTCCAGTCTCTCCAAAGATGTATGTGCCATTTTTGAGGGAATGAATGTGTGTGCATGTGTGTGTGTGTGTGTGTGTGTGTGTGTGTGTGTGTGTGTGTGTGTGTGAATGCATACTGTGAAGGAAATAGTCTCTTTTCTAATATTACCAACAGAACAATCTCTGGCTTCCCCATGACCATGAATCTGGTGAGCAGATAATCAGAGAGTGAATGAATAAAAGTCAGCATTTTACATTTGGCCAGCTACTCCACAATACAGCACTCACATAAATATAGCCTCATCTATTTATTTCAGTAAAATAAAAATAAACTAAATGAGTAATTCAAATTAAGCATGTTGTACAAAGTTCTTGGAGGGATTCGTCTTATATTTTGAGTCCTTAAATACATAAGCAATATGCAACCTACCAGTTTAAACACATTTACAGCTTCCTGTTTCAGATTTTCTTCTACATGGGTTAAAGGGGTCTCCAGTGGCACTGTAAGCATCCCAAAATAAGGTTCCTGCAAAAAAGCGTGAAAGATGAATTTTACTGCAGTGTTTTCTGGCATGCATTCTGAAATTTATGATCTATAGGCTTACCGAGACTGAAAATGAATTTAATTTCATATAAAACTACAGCACTTTGTGGAAGGTGATTCAGGCCCACTAGCCCACTGAGAATTTTCGTGTTAAGTTTAATCATATTTGTTCAATAAATTCAGAGTTGTACATTTCATTTTACTGAAAATTTGTTCAACAAGGCTTTTATCAATAAACAGTTGTAAAAGCAAAATCTTTACTTAAAGATTATATTCTTAGGAATGTGCAACAATGAAAACAGAATTTGTATGCAAAAGCTCTGTCTGACAATTATAGAAGTTTTTTTGTGTTTGCAATATGTAAATAAACTCAGTTAAAGATGGTCTTTTATCCAGCAATGTAAAAACATTTTTGATGGAATTAACTGGTCATAAATGTTTGAGTGTTCATTCTGTGGTATTGCAATAACTTCCTTTAACTTCTATAAAACATACCACTTCAGGTTTTGTTACTGAGATACAGTCATTTTTTTACTTGGAAGAGACAATAAGTAATGTTCGCAGTTGTTTCCTTGTAATATTTGGTTTTGAATATTTTTGTTGGATGTAGTAATGGTTACTTCAAAATTCAAGGAGGCGAAAAAAGTAACTCAAATCCTAGTCCAGCACTGGAACAGTCAAGTGGTAGTCATGACACACATGAGGAAGAAGTTCTGTCTTACAGCGATGATTGCCTTTTTTTACTATTACTGCCTTTAAAAATGCAATCAAATGGATCACTGTTAAGTCAACAATATATTGTATGAGAACAGAAATCAAAAGAAGATCAGCAGACAGATACAGTTTTCAGGACAGATGAGGTGTGGTTGAAGACGCAGTAACAAAGTGTTCAATAATCACACATATTCATTTGTGCGATGAAAAAGCCCCACTGATATTATCTGGAGATTTTAATGATCAGAAAAGTACCAAACATGGGAAGCAGTCTTCAGACCACTTTAATTGCAGCCATCTGAGTGAAAATGGACATTGCATTCCTTCATTTGTAAGCCATAACAAATTATAACAATCAGCATCATTTGATTCCATCATAGAAAATGTTATTGATGTACTTGGAAATCAAATAACAAGGAATAAGAGCATGTAGGATTGTCTTCTAATTCCCAATCTTACATCTCGGTACTTGATGTTTGTGCTTTCAGGGGAACAGACACTGACTCAAACCATTATCTCCTGAAGCCAAATTTTGGTTTCAGCTCAAGAAACCATTTGTAAACACTGCACTGTGAAGATATGGCACATCCATGGAAAATCATAGCATTGGTGCTAGCTAGAACAAATTCAAACATGCAGAGAATAAAGCAGTAGAATCATGTATGCCCCATTCTGAGAGAAGCACCCCCACATCCCCAAAATTTGAAAATGGTTTAATCTCCAGGACCACTGAAGAAAAGCTAGAATAGTAGTAGACACATTTCAGACACTGCTGATCCACTCACCACTGGCAAACTTTTACAGCGATTTACATGAGAAGGAGGTTTTTATTTTTAATTTATTTACACTTTGTTGACTGAGTTAGTCCCACTAGGCTAATGACGTCTTTTCAGGGGAAACCCAAGGTGGTATTCATACTGACTAGGAGAAATTTGGCTAGTGCACTGGGGAACTTAGCCAACTCTTTTTGATAAGTATCATGGGATCTTTAACATGACCTGAGCTATCACTAGCTCAGGCAGATGGAGTTTTGGTTTAAAATTTCATTCGAGGGATGAATTTACATGGAAATGGTATAATATGCTCAGACTCACAAACCAAACATTAAATTAAAATTATTATAGACCAACTAAAAAAAAAACACTACAAATGAAGTTGAGTTGATAATACTTCAGTCAAATATGTAAACGCCAGTGGTGATTCTATTGTTAGTTATTTATATAATATAGTATAGGCAAACACATATTGGAGTCTAAAAATATGTCAACAGGCTGAAAACATTTGATTTATCCTACCAGCTCACAAAAATGGAAACAAACTAGATTGACAAAATTATAAAAGCTTTAGCCTTCTATTAACAGTTTGTAAACTTTTCATGTTAGTTGTACCCATATCTGCTTAACTGAGGACAGAGAAAAGTTATGCAGAATGCAAAGCCAACTTCGGATCTGGCCACTGATGTATAGGCAACTTGTTTGCTCGACAGCTAACAGAAAAAGACTGTATGGAGATCAAACCACAACTATGAGCATTGCTAGGTTCTCAGCTGCTTTGGGCAGTATGGATACAGAATCATAATGGAATGCACTCCACAAGGAAGCAATATTAAACAAATAAAGAACATTTATCATGATGCACAGGGCAGAGATACAATGTATTCACAAATATTGGAGTCACTTATAGTGAAGACTGAACTTAGAAAAGGCATGGTATTTGTAAACACTCCAAAAGCAGCTTTTGGCAAAGTTAATAGATAGAGGATCTGCGAAGATGGCTGGGTAAAAGAAATCCATTTGCAGTTATTGTTTATGCTCTGCAATGGATGATAGAAACTAGAGGCCTTAGACTGAGTTTGCTGCTCATTAAGAAGCAAGGAAATCCCTGAGATGAAACAGCAGAAGTTTATATTTGGAAGTACTGGAAACTGAATAAAAATTTAAAACAAGGTCTAGTCCTATTCTTCAAGCTGACCTCAGGCTTTGATGGGATCCACCACTTTGTTCACTACCACCCTATAGGTTCATAGGTTGATACTAGGCTATCTGCCCTAGGGCATTTATAAGCCTAGCCAGAGTGTGTGTGGCTTTCGCCACCCCTTGGAATGAGAATACTACGCCCTTTTAGGGTTTAGTTTACTGTGCCTCTGTCTAGTAGTGACACAGAAATGACCCCCGGGGTAAACCTACGATCTCCCATCCACTCGTCAAGATTTCTCTTGAAGAGAGTCAGTGAGGGGCTCTGCCTAACATGGACTGGGATTCTGTCCCAGAGTGTAGGGAGCCTCTGGGTTATGAATCTGTCCCTCCAGCACGTCCTATTTATTTCTGTGTTGAGGTTCAAATCTCTCGCTCTCGTGGCTCTGGTGGATTTGGATTTTCTGAGGTGGAGCATGTCCATTAATTCTGGATTGGACATGGCCTTGTACGTCAGACATAGATCGCCTCTGAGTAGGCAGTATGCGACTGAATAGAGCTGGAGTTTCTTCAGCCGGGCAGCATATGACATATGTTTGAGACCCTTGATCCTCTTGGTGAGGTACTTTTGGGGTCTTTCTAACTGCTGCAGGTGTCGGGTAAGGTACATCCTAAATGGGGAATTGTACTCAATTATGGGCCTGATAAGGGAAGAGTACAGGGGCACAATGACCTCTCTTGATCTAGATGTGAATCCTTTCATGATAAGGTGGGTAATATAGAAGGTCTTCCTAACCACCTTGGCAACGTGAGTGTCAAATGAGAGGTTACTGTCAACTTGGGTCCCTAGGTCCCTGATTACTTCTTCTGTACTTAATGGATTACCACCTATGTGGTAATTTGTGGGTACTTTGTTTTTCCCAAAGGGTATGACTATACATTTTTTGGTGTTCAGTTTAAGGCCATGGCTCTGGCACCAGTTATCCATTTCTATGAGGCCTTTCTGAAGGGTGCTTGTGTCCGCCGGAGTATCAATTATGGCGCCCAGCTTGCAGTCATCTGCGAACTTTGTTAGCCACAATCCTCCTATGTTTGCTTACACCTCGGAAAAATAAATGCCGAACAAGAGGGGTCCCAGGACCGAGCCCTGTGGGACACCGCTTGTGACTGGCTTAGAGTCTGACATGGCTCCAGCAATTCTGACCTTGTGGGTTCTGTCCTTGAGCCAGTTTGCAACCCATCTTATGACATATGGGTTTACATTTAAGCTGGTGAGCTTGTCTATAATGCCCGAGTGGGGTATTGTGTCAAAGGCTTTTGCAAGATCAAGGTAGGCTGTGTGAACTGCCTTACCCTCATCAATGGCCTTAGTGACTGTTTCAGAATAGTTGACCAGGTTCAAAAGGCAGGATCTGCCCTTGACAAAGCCGAACCAGATAGGATCCAGTGTCTGTAGGTCCCCAATGTCTTTGTTTATGAGTTCCATAATGATCCTCTCCATAGCTTTGCAGACCAGGCTCGTCAAGCTTATGGGGTGGTAATTTCCAGGGTCCGTAGAAGCACCTCCTTTGTGGAGTGGGACCACTGTTGCTGTATGCCATTCTTTGGGTACGTATCCTGTAGTAAAGCTAAGATTAAACAGCAGCCTTATGTGCGGGTTTAGTTCCTCTTGGAGTTCATGTAGCACACAACCCGTGACACCGTCTGGTCCCATTCATGCTGTGTTTTTAGCTTTGGAGAGGGCGGCTCTCACCTGGGCATCTGAAATGTCAGGGAGGCTACACTCTGCTGGGATAGATATTTCTCCTTTTGGGGGGGAGGGGGGAGAGAAATTTGCACTGAACCTGTCTGCCAGTATGTTGGCAATATATGTGGGTTCAGTGTATTTTTTGTCATTTTGGACTAACTCTGAGCATATCTGGGAGTTTCCAACCAGGTTTCTAACATAACTAAAGAAGGCCTTGTGATTGTCTTTAGTGTCTTTTGTGATTTTTCTCTCAAAGTTGGCCTTGGATGATTTTATGAGTGATCGTAGTTTTTTGCTAGTACTGATCAGAGATGCCTTCCCTTTTGGGGATTTTGCTCTGTCATGTAGTAGCTTCCTCCTCCTGTTGTAAAGCTTGTTTATGGCTGGGGTCCACCAGACAGGACGCCTGCCTTTGGGGAATGGGTCTTGGTTTTATTTGGGATTGCATGATCCATGCATTCTTGAAGGTGTCCGTAGAAAGCGTTTATAAAGGATTCAGCGGTGTGGGCTGTGGTTTTCACTGGCCCAGGGGCCTTGAAGGATACCACTTCAGTCTTAAGAAGTGTGAAGTCAGCTTTTGAGAAATTCTTCACTGTGGTCTTTTGTGCTGGGGTGGGGGCGGATGTGGATTTCCAGTGAGATTAATTTATGGTCTGATCTCACCAATGAGGGGTATACTTCTGGTGTGGAGCATTGTGTCCCCATGTTTGTGATGATCAGGTCTAGTATATTATCTCCTCTTGTGGGAGTGGTGACTAGTTGTTCCATTGCATTTGAGTTTATGAATTCTAGGAACCTTTGGGCTAAGGTGTTGGGGCTTGAGTAATGCTCCCAGTCTATGTTTGGGTAGTTGAAGTCTCCCAATATGATGGTATTTGGAGAGACATTCATACTCTCCAGTGTCTTCAGGAAGGCTGAGTGGGGTTCCTGAGTTTGAGAGGGTGGTCTGTAGCATGCTACAAACTGTAGGGCAGTTTTGCCTACGGTTCATTGCACCTGGATGGTCTCCGATGCTTCGTGTGTTGCCACTAACCTGGAGGTGTGGGTATCTTTGATGAATATGGATACTCCCCCTCCATTTGTGGTTCGGTCCAAGTTTTGAGGTCGAAAAGCATGATATGAGGTATAACCTGGTAGTGCTGGGGTGCTCTCAGGAGCCTTGAACCAGGTTTCAGTCACTGCACAGACATCGATGTTCTCCATACTGAGGAGGGCTTTGAGAGCGTGCATCTTGAGGTTTAGACTTCTGGCATTGAGCAGCATTACCCTTAGTTTTTTTCCACTTGTGTTTTCTAGGGAGGTGGGTTTGTCTTTTGAGCCTTGCCTAAAAAAAGGCACTATGGGGGTGGCAAGAGCCCAGGGGTGACAGGTGCAAGCTGTCCTTTGCGAAGCAGCATGGCTTGTCAAGCATGTCATCCCAAGCAGACAGACATTGGATCCCCTTAGAATGACACCAGTAATTGAGCCAATTGTTAAAGCTGATCATTTTGTCTTTGTACTGTGGCATCATTCTTGGTGAGGGTAAGATGCTGCTCAGGGTCAGGGTCATACCAGCCTGGGCTACATAATCAGAGAGGTCCTCTATGTCTCTTTTCATGTAGTCCAGGGAGGTATGTCTCAGATCATTCACACCGGCATGGACAATGACTGAGTCATATTTGTACTTGCTTTGGAGTGACCTGAGTGCTTGTGTTATGTGGTGGATTCTAGCGCCCGACAGGCAGCTTACTGTAACCTTTTCCTTGTTCAGTCTGGTGAGCGGGACGTCAGTGTGTCTGACTATGGAGTCACCTATTACAAGTGTATCAGGCATGTTGTTCGGCCTTAAGGGCTGTGACTGTTTGGCACACTGACTTTGTGAACTATGTGTTGCATGTGCTGTGTTTTGAGGTAGTGGTTGCTTGGATGTCTGCTTTGGAGGCCTCTGTTGCTTTGGTAGATTTTTAATTAGAGCCTCCAAGTATGTTTTTGTGTGTTTATGTGTTTGGTTTGCAGTTGTGATAGGTCTATGTGAGACTGGGTTTGTGGTGAGTGTGGTTGCCTTCTCCTCCTGACTGGTTTTGCCAGTACTGAGTCGAGAGAGCTCAGCCTCCAGTTTGGCTATATAGTCGCATCTCTCACATATATTTGTATTTGTTGGGAGGAGGAGAGGGTTGTCTGTGTACATGAGGCAGTTGTAACATTGCCTCAAGATTCCCAGATTCACCAGGCTGAACTGGAGAGGACGCCAGTAACTGACCCTTCGACATGCTAGAATAGTGTAAGGGATTGCTGTGTAACTGAGTCAGAAAGGACCTATAGGGTAATGGGTATTCAAGGGGATTGTAGGTGGATGTAGTGCTTTCTTTTTGTTTAAGAGTGCTTTACCTGTGTATAAATGCTTTAGGAGCAAGTGCTGGGCTTTTTAGATAGAGAATAGACTGTTTAGATTGAAAGTAGAGCAGTTCTAAGGGAAAAACTGAAGAGTAGACTTTGCGGAGCCAGAAATAGTTTAAACTAGATGAACCGGCACTGCCCGATGCTGCGCTATGGGCAACTTCACGCTAAATTGCGCAAAAGCACGCAAACACGCGCTAATGTGGGTTTTTAAGCAGGGAACTTCAAAGAGCTAGGAATGGCCCAAAACGACCAATTACTACAAGATTCTTGTGCTGAGGTCACTCCTTCAGTGACAGATAGGCTGCTCAAGGCTCCCCACTCCCACTGGTGAGCAAAGAAACTTCCTTCTATCCAAGTAAGGTAATGGGCAACACAGGAACTATCCCAAAGTCCAGAATACAGCAAAGCCTGTATTGGGGACTATTCTAGTCAGGGAAAGGTGGGAAACAAGGATATTTTTTTGTTTGTTTTTTTTTTTTGTTCCTTTACTCTACAGATAAAAGTTTTGTTCTTAAAAGCATTGAACAGCATGAGCAATAGAGGCTGTAAACATCACTACTGTTATTATTTTTAATAAGTACTATGGATGTGGGGCAGTTTTGAGAAAGTGAATCAGTTAAAAATTCACTTTATTGCACAGATTTTCAATAAATGCCATTACCAGAGAAAACATAACCACAATGGCTTTTTCTGAAGAAGAAAAATGTAATACAAAATCATTTTAAATATGGGAGCCTTCCAAGCCATATGCTGAGGCTGTGCAATTCATATCGTATCCCTGCCATGATTAATATGAAGGATTATAATCAGGTCTCTGATTGTAACGTGTTTGTTATGTGTTTGAGATATGGATGCAAAGAAATTCACCTTGAGAGTGGTGTCATGAACACATAATTGTTTGTTATATTAAGACATCTGATCATAATTCTCTGTAGTAAATGAAAATGTATTTGTTCCATGTATTACTAGTTAGTGAACAGTAAGACTAAAAACAAAACAAAAAAAAAAAAAAAACGCGAGATGTTGTACTGCCTTTGAAAGCCAGTAAAGCAGTGGGAGAATGGTTGATGTCCTTATGTATTCCCTATCTAAGGGAAGTAGTTCAATTCAAAATGTTGTGGGTACTTTAGCAGACAGCAGGTAGAAACGGGAGTGAAACAGAGCTGTTTCATGTCCTGCTGCTGCTGCTCACTGGTCAGTGCTGTCTGCTTTAGTGCGGACTCAGTCTTAACAGCATTGTTAAGGTCAGCTCTCGTGCTGTAGTAAGGCCGACTCAGGATGTAATTCAGCCAGTTTTGAGTGTAATCACAACATTTCATGCACTACAACAAGGTTGCTATAAATTGGATAAAAGGGCAAGTGACCAATATGCAAAAACTGTGGATTCAAAGCAACTGTGTTACTACACACTCTTTTTTTGACTAAAAGATATGTTTCATAATAGCTCCTCAAACACTTGTAATACTTATGGTTAGTGTAAGAGCAGAAATAGAAAAACATTAATCAAAATGGGAAAATAATCCAAGATGGATATAAAACGTCTCTATTTTATATAAAAATAAAGAAGGAGCCATGGAACACAATGTCAGGCTAGGTAGCATATAGCAAACTTGTCAACAATATGAGACATAGCTGGTACAATGTGATCAAAAGAATGAAAGCATAGGAATGGACTCCCCAAGTCAGAACCGTGCATGGATAATATATAATTTTCTGGCAATTATAAGATGTAACATATATGTGCAATGTGTGAATGCATATTCTGTTGTGACTCAACATATGTGATCTCATGATATTACACAAAAAAGGCTTTTGTTCCTCATGATTTAGGTTTAGATTAGTTATCTTTGTTTATTTCAAGTTATAAAAATGATTCTTTGGAGATGGGGAGTACACAAATTAAATAAGTATAAACGCTATCCATTGTACCGTCTTGACCATTGTAGTCTGTGTTTGCTGTACAGCATGGCAGCTCATTGGTAAGACCCTTTCCCCAGACTTCCAGGATCTGAAGTTCAGACCCCTTTGGTCACAGCATGTGAGGAGTTTACATGTTCTCTCCACATCTCTGTGGATTTTGTTTGCATACTTTGGCTTCATACCATCTCCCCAAATGAAATTTTGTTGGTTGGTTTCACTAAATTTTCATATGTGGCCCAGGTGATTAGGCAGGCAAATAAGAAAACAATTAGCATAACCTGTTTACATCTTTTTTACTCGTCAAAAATCATAGTTGTTAAAGATATACAAGTTAAGCCCTTGAGAGTGAAGTATGCTAAGATTAAGCCTTTTTGAACATGATTATAACACACTGAACAAAGCTGAATTTATTCTCACAAATGATTCCTACATGGTTTTATTTCACTGTCAAACCAGTGATTTTTCAACACAAATATTTTTTTCAGTTTGAAATCTTTATAATAGAAACTGCTGTGAATGAAAATACTACGATAACACACCATTTCAGTTTTAACAAAAAAAATCAGTAATCTTGCAGTGGCAAGCCCCTCTGCACCCCCACCTCTAATTATACTAACTTCTAGACTGCACAGCTTTTGGGGTAAGGAAAATATTGCTTACCACCACAGCTCCGCAATCCTACTATTTTGAAGAGCCATTTGTTGACAAAACACAAGAATTTATGTGAATAGTTTTTCTACCCACATTTCACTACAACATTGTGATGTTTATCAAGTGCCTCATTTTGGCAGTACTACATTTTGTTCCACTGAGAGCAAGACTGTTGCTATTGTACTAAGCACTGATTTCATTTAAATGGTCTTGAAGTACGTTTGCATCCTTAATACAAGTAATTAATATTTACAGATTTGCAATTATCAGCATATTTTAACTATAATGACTATAATTCTCTAATTAGTAGCTATAGTTGCATTTGTGATCAAACTTGAGCACTGTAGTAACCCATGTGTGATCTGAACTGCAAAGCAGTTTGCTACAGTTTAAAAGTAAAAAAAAATCCTTTTTTAACTAAAAACTTAGCTCTGCAAAGCTCTGTGCAGGCAAAATATAAACTGCAGCAACTGTTTGTAAAATTTGTAGTAAGCAGTTTGCTACAGTTTATTAGAACAAATTTTATTTTAAGTAAAACATGAGACCTAGCACTCAGTGCAGGCAAGATATAAACTGTAGAATGTTTTATTTAGTAAAACATGATTGTCTAGTGCTCTGTGCAGGCAGGGTATAAACTTCAGCTGTTTGCTACATTTGTAGGAAGCAGCTCCAGTTTACAACAAAAAAGGATTTTTTTAATAAAATTTACAAGGGTCACTGGCAGGGCACAGAACTGGGAACTGAATGGCTAGGCAGGGAGGGGGAGTGCGTCTGGCCTCCTGATGGATGTGCCTATAGAAAGATCATCTGTTTTTTTGCTCTTCAATGGAAGAACTGTTGGGCTGGACCTTGACAGACTCCACTGGTACCTCAGTAGGCTTGGAGAAGGTAAACTGCAATGTTTTTCTTTTACGTTCTCCTCCTCCTCAACCGATTATTTATTCACTGAAATACATAACTACTTATGTTGAGTTGCTTATGCTTATCTACAATTCCCTTAACGGGATATGCGAGGTTTAGGTAGATGGCATATGTGGTCGGTCCCTTCATGAGTTCTGTTATTGCATTAGAAAATGGTAACACATTAAGTAGAAAAGATATTCACTTCGTTTTTCATACTCGGTTAGTGTAAAATCAGAGGCGTGTTTTAGGATAAGCTCATTTTTTATTTAATCCATAAATTTATAGAACATTGAAGTGAGGCTGAGTGGTCTGCAGCTGTTTTTTGTTATATACTGGGATCATTAAAACCTGATGCCAGACTTTTGGAACATGTCTGGTCACAAAGAAATTTATTAGCAAGAATATATACTTCTCTCTATAGATTCTCCCTAGTATTATGCAGAAAACTGCTGCGATAGTATCAGTTCCCTTTATATTCTTGATTTTTTTATTTCTATGTTTTCTGTTGACTCTGTAATATTGGTGGAGTGACCCCTATTAGAAAAAGGTGGAATACTTGTATGATTAGATTATGTTTAAGTTAGCACATATTTTGCCAACTGCAATTCACTAATAATCAGCTATTACTATATTATTTTCAAAACAGAAGTACTGTTTGTTTTTTCCTTTTAATTAAAGAAAAGACAGTTGCCTTAACTGCAGATGTTCAAGTAGGATGTCTGTTGCAGTACAATTCCTGGCTTATGGGAAGTAGATGGGCATCCACCCAACTGGCTTCATTCCCAGAATTTCGTAGATGGATCGGTACTTCTCAGCTCCTCCTTACATGAGGCTACAGGCAGTCATAGTGAACAATCTTCTGTTCTTTTTTTGCCTGTGAAAGTGAAGGCCATGCTGTGTGGAAGGAAGGGCCTTCTTTCGGAAGTAAATAGTGTTTGGAGAGTCCAAAAATTGAACCCTACTCCTAGATGCTAGGAATAAATACAGGTTCAGGTAATTGGAAGGACAGTTTTCCTGCTTTTTCCCTCTCCATTACTTCTAGGATTCAACAGGGCAGCCCTGCAAAACAGAGAAGGAAGGAAGGAGAGGTATTGCTACAGTGATCCCACTCAAATATCAATGGTTATGGTGAGTTTTTAATGCAACTCTACTGTATTCTTTATATGGATCACAGCTACAGTACAATTCCTGACATATGGGAAGACTTCCACAGCTACAACATGAATTACAAGAGTAAGAACAGGGGTTGCCATTGAATTTGTTTAGATGAGGTCTTGCAGGATTATGGTTCTAAATCCTTCCCTGCATCTGGGGTGAAGAACCAGTCTGTAGTGTTTCAAAAAGGTATGGCTAGAGCTCTATGTGACTGCCTGACAAATGCTTTGCATCAAAATTTTCCTGAAGAAGGCATTTGATGTAGAAGCTCCGTCATAGACTGCACCCTAATCTGTCATCGAATGTGTCTTCTATGCATCTCATAACAAAATTAATTAAGTAAATAAATAATATGAGAAAAAATATAACTTTCTAGGAATTCTGAGAGTCTTCGTTTAGAGACTGATTTGTTCTTTCTTTAGGCTGAAATTACAAACAATGGATCCGGTTTACCTTCATGCATGAGTTTTGCACACGGGCGAACAGCAGATGTTCAAAAGGACGTTTGCAAAGTTTGCAAATGTCGAATGCAAAAAGGTTTGAATGTGCAATGAGTGAATGCACAGTGATATTCGTTCATTGCAGATTCGACATTTGGGGTGGATTGCAGTATAGTGGGGATCAGAAAATGGTACCTTTCTCCACTGTAGTGCGATCTTGGCGTTAGTATATTAAAGTGGGGAGGTGCACATTTATGTTATAAAATCAGTGAATCTGCTTTTTGATTTGCTGATTTTCGAACATCGAAAACTGTCACGGTTTTGTTTTTCGTAGTGTGTTTCGCCTGTGTGAAGGTAAACCATGGATCCACTAGCTGGACAAACTTTATTCCATCTAGGTATTATCTGAGCTGCCTCTAGACATCTAGAAGTCATAAAACTCTTCATTGTTTGTGCTAGAGCTAAGGAAAGAGTACAGAAAGTTGAATTAGTCTAGTAAGACACCACTTGGGGCATAAATGAAGGATTTGTCCTGTGGTTGATCATGTCACTGTGGAATTGTAAACAGCTCTTTACTCATCAGAGCTTGTAACTGGAATGATGGTATGAGGAAGATAGTTCTTCTGGAAGAGCATTTTAACTGAGTCAATGCTGTTGTCTGGAGGGGTGAAACAGCTTTTCTAGATCAAAACTGTGTTCACACACTCACATTCACTAAAGTTTATCTCTGTAGAATTTGAGAACAGATCTGAGAGATAAGACAGGATGAGGGTTACCCCTACTTGCAATAGGTATGTATTTCTCTTCCTGCACTTGAGAATTATCTCTTTTAGACCACATTAGACTTCCTTTTACTAGGTTTTCTATCTTTCTTTAAAATATCGAGCATGCCATTAAACAGTCTGAGAGGAATAAGGGTCACATCATCCAAGATGGCCAGGTTAGCCCCCATGGTTTCATGTGAATCATAGTAATGAATCACTGGTTGAGCAGGTTTAGCCTGATAGGTAGGAACAAGGTGTCTCCTTTGCCAGCTATGCTACCAAGGTGAGCCACTATTGCTTGGACAAGTAAGTCACTATCAGGACCAACCTCATTTTATCTTTGCAAATATTTTACAGCATCCATGGAATTGTTAGAGTGGTAAGCTAAGCCACAGAAACAGTGTTTTCAGTAGAATTAAAATGCATCCAACTCCAGCCGTTGATGCATGTGGGCTTAGTGCAGTAAGTGGGAAATTTGTATTTATTGGGAGGAAAACATATCTAAAACTCAAACCTCTATCATGGGCCATGGTGCTTCCTTGCTTCGCTTCCACTTGTGGATTTCTAAAATCATTCTGTTCGGGTTGTTTCCAGTACTGTTGAACATTAAAGGAATGCACACTGTTCTAAGTTTAACAGCAACCTGAATTGTCATATCTGATGCTTTTGCAACATTAGTCGGTGCGTGTGTGTGTGTGTGTGTGTGTGTGTGTGTGTGTGTGTGTGTGTGTGGGGGGGTATATAAGTAAATGCGGTCCCATTTGTTTACGTATCACATTAATGTGGTATTTTCACCAGGTGAAGAGCAGCACACCTGATTTTTAAAATTTTGGAAGTCTTGATAGCTAGGATACCCCCGTCCCATCACTTCCTTCAGGTTGATATGGAGAAAGCTCTGTGAATGAATCAACATACATTTGACCTTTTGGGTTCCTGAGTGAGCCCCTCAATAAAATTCAAGACATCAGTTGAAAATGACTGGTTCGACTTGTATGGTGCAAAATGTAGGCCGTAATTCTTGCACTCCTGGTCAGCTGTCCAGATGATCTCCTCTAGGGCACATGATACCACTAGCAGGACTTTCTCCAGAGGCTGTGACTACTGATAAACATAACCGAGGCTATGTATCTTAGTGTTCTGATTATGTCCCTGAACGTCCTGGACTTCCTGTTGGCCTATTGGAAAATGAAGTACTTGAAAAAACAAATGTTTCCTCATTATAGGTTCATAGGTTCATACTAGGCTATCTGCCCTAGGGCATTTATAAGCCAAGCCAGACTGTGTTTGGCTTTCACCACCCATTTTAAATTAATTTTGCTATGCCCTTTTTTGAGGTTAGTATACTGTGCCACTGTCTAACAGTGACACAGAAGTGATACCCGGGGTAAACCTACGATCCCCCATCCACTCATCAAGATTCCTCTTGAAGAGAGTCAATGACTGACTCTGCCTAACCTGGACTGGGATTTTATTCCAGAGTGAAGGGAGCCTCTGGGTTATGAATCTATCCCTCCAGCATGTCCTATTTATTTCAGTGCTGAGGTTCAAGTCTCTCGAGGCAGAGCTCTGGGGATTTGGATTTTCTGAGGTGCAGCATGTTCATTAATTCCGGGTTGGACATGGCTTTATACGTCAGGCACAGATCGCCTCTGAGCAGGTGGTATGCCACTGAGTAGAGCTGGAGTTTCTTTAACCGGGCAGCATATGGCATCTGTTTGAGCCCTTTGATCCTCTTGGTGAGGTACTTTTGGGGTCTTTCCAGTTGCTGCAGGTGTCTGGTAAGGTACATCCCAAAAGGGGCATTGTACTCAATTATGGGCCTGATGAGGGATGAGTAAAGAGGCACGATGATCTCCCCTGATCTAGATGTGAATCCCTTCATGATTAGGTGGGCTATATAAAATGTTTTTCTAACCAATTTGGCCACGTGGTTGTCAAATGAGAGATTGCTATCAACTTGGGTCCCCAGGTCCCTAATTACTTCTTCCATACTTAATGGATTACCACTTATGTGGTAATTTATGGGCACGGATGACTATACACTTTTTGGCGTTTAGCTTGAGGTCATGGCTCTGGCACCAGTTGTCTGTTTCTATGAGACCCTTTTGGAGGATGCTTGTGTCGGCTGGAGAGTCGATTATGGTGCCCAGTTTGCAGTCACCTGCGAACTTGGTCCCCCACAGTCTTCCATGTTGGCCTGTACCTCTGAGAAATATATACCGAACAAGAGAGGTCCCAGGACCGAGCCTTGTGGGACGCCACTTGTAACTGGTTTGGAGTCTGACATGGCTCCAGCAATTCTAACCATGTGGGTTCTGTCCTTGAGCCAGTTTGCAACCCATCTAGTGACATAGGTGTTTATATTTAAGCTGGTGAGCTTATCTATAATGCCCGAGTGGGGTATTGTATCGGCGGGCGAAGGCTTTGCGAGGTCCAGGTAGGCTGTGTGGACCACCTTCCCCTCTTCAATGGCCTTGGTGACTGCTTCAAAGAAATCTACCATGTTTAAGAGGCAGGATCTGCCCTTAACAAAGCCGAACTGGGTAGGATCCAGTGTCTGTAGGTCCCCAATATCTTTATTTATAAGGTCCATGATGATCCTTTCCATAGCTTTGCAGACCAAGCTAGTCAGGCTTATGGGGCGATAGTTTCCAGGATCCGTTGAGGCACCACTTTTGTGGAGAGGGGCCACCATTGCTGTACACCACTCTTTGGGTACATATCCTGTAGTAAGGCTGAGATTGAACAGTAGTTTTATGTTTGGGTTTAGCTCTTCTTGGAGTTCATGTAGGACGCAGCCTGGGACACCGTCTGGTCCCATTGATGCTGTGTTTTTTGCTTTGGACAGGGTGGCTCTTACCTGAGCATCTGAGATGTCAGGGGGGCAGCACTCTGCTGGGATAGATATTTGCCCTTTTGGTGGGGAGCGGAGGGAGAAGTTTGCACTGAACCTGTCAGCTAGGATGTTGGCAATGTCTGTGGGTTCGGTGTATTTTTTGTCAATTTGGACTAATTCTGAGCATATCTGGGAATTCCCACCCAGG
This sequence comes from Protopterus annectens, assembly GCF_019279795.1. Taxonomy (NCBI): domain Eukaryota; kingdom Metazoa; phylum Chordata; order Ceratodontiformes; family Protopteridae; genus Protopterus; species Protopterus annectens. The sequence goes on from NC_056725.1 coordinate 1,901,662,777, forward strand.
TTCCTAACATAACTAAAGAAAGCCTTGTGATTATCCTTAGTGTCTTGTGCAATTTTTCTCTCGAAGCTGGCCTTAGACGATTTTATGAGTGCCTGTAGTTTTTTGCTAATACTGATCAGAGATGCCTTCCCTTTTTGGGATTTTGCTCTATCATGTAATAGCTTCCTCCTTCTATTGTATAGTTTGTTTATGGCTGGGGTCCACCAGACAGGACGCCTGCCTTTGGAGGATTGGGTCTTGGTTTTATTTGGGATTGCATGATCCATGCATTCCTGAAGGTGTTCATAGAATGCGTTTATAAAAGATTCTGCGGTCTGGGTTTCCACAGGTCCGGGGCTTTGGAGGATTCCACCTCGGTTTTGAGGAGTGTGAAATTTGCTTTAGAAGTTTTTCACTGTGGTTTTCTGGGCAGGATGTGAATATCCAGTGAGATTAGTTTATGGTCTGATCTTACCAGTGAGGGATACACTTCTGGTCTGGAGCATAGAGTCCCCATGTTGGTGATGATCAGGTCCAGTATGTTTTCCCCTCTTGTGGGAGTGGTAACAAGTTGTTCCATAGCATTTGAGTTTATAAATTCTAGGAACCGGTGTTGGAGCTAGAGTAATGCTCCCAGTTTATGTTTGGGTAGTTGAAGTCGCCCAATATAATGGTGTTTGGGAGACCTTCATATTTTCCAGTGTTCTCAGGAAGGCCAAGTGGAGTTCCTGGGTTTGGGAGGGTGGTCTGTAGCAGGCTATAGACTGGAAGGCAGTTTTACCCACTGTTAGTTGCACATGGATAGTCTCTGATGCTTCATGCTGTGCCGCCAAACTGGAGGTGTGGGTATCTTTGACGAATATTGATACGCCCCCTCCTTTTGTGGTTCGGTCCAAGTTTTGGGGCTGAAAAGCATGGTATGAGGTATAACCTGGTAGTGTTGGGGTGCTCTCGGGAGCCTTGAACCAGGTTTCTGTTACTGCACAGATGTCGATGTTCTCCATGCTAAGGAGAGTTTTGAGTGCATGCATCTTGAGGTTTAGACTTCTGGCGTTGAGTAGCATTACTCTTAGTTTCTTATCCCTTGTGATTCCTATGGAGGTGGGTTTGTCTTTTGAGCCTTGCCTAAGAAAGGCACTATGGGGGTAGCAAGAGCCTTTGCCAATATCCGAAAGCCCAGGGGTGATAGGTGCAAGCTGTCCCTAGCAAAGCATCGCGGGTTTTTTCTGTCATCAGGCTGACAGGCATTGGATCCCCTTTGAATGACACCAATACTTATAGCCAATTGTTGAAATTGATCATCTTGTCTTCATATTGTGGCATCATTCTTGGTGAAGGTAAGATGCTACTCAAGGTCATGGTCATATCGGCCTGGGCTACATGCTCAGAGAGCTCCTCTATGTAGTCCAGGGAGGTACATCTCAGGTCATTCACACCAGCATGGACAATAACTGAGTCATATTTGTACTTGCCTTGGAGTGACCTGAGTGCTTGTATTATGTGGCGGATCCTAGCGCCTGACAGGCAGCTCACCGTGACCTTCTACTTGTTCAGCCTGGTGAGCGGGACGTCAGTGTGCCTGATGATAGAGTCACCTATTACAAGTGTATCAGGTGTGTTGTTTAGCCTTAAAGGCTGTGACTGTTCGGCACACTGGCTTTGTGAGCTATGTGTTGCACGTGTTTTGTTTTGGGGTAGCGGTTGCTTGGGTGTCTGCTTTGGAGGTCTCTGCTGCTTAGGCAGATTTTTATTTAGAGCCTCCGAGTATGTTTTTGTGTGTTTATGTGTTTGGTTTGCTGTCGTGGTAGGTCTATGTGAGACTGGAATTGTACTGAGTGTGGTTTCCATTTCCTCCTGACTGGTTACGCCAGTACTGAGTTGAGAGAGCTTAGCCTCCAGTTTGGTTATATGGTTGCATCTCTCACATGTGTTGGAATTTGTTGGGAGGAGGAGAGGGTTGTCTGTGTACATGAAGCAGTTGTAACATTGCCTCAAGATTCCCAGATTCACCAGCTGGACCGGAGAGGAGATTGACAACTGACCTTTGGACATGCTAGAATAGTATTGGGAATCCCTTTATAATTGAAAAAAAGGGCCAATGGGGAACTAGATACTCAAGGGGAGTTTGTGAGGGTGTAGTGCTTTTAATTTTTTAGCGCTGACCTCTATTTAGTGAGCAAGTGCCAGGTAAGTTAAATGCAATGTGCTACATGTAACTTAAATGCAAAAACAACAAACAGTAACCTTCATTCAAGTGAAACAAGGAAATAAGTACAGTAAGCAATGCAGATATCACTAGGGATCCACAGAAGCGCTGAAAAGCCGCGTTTTAGGTGGAATCAACTTCCAGCTAGATATTGCTCAATGCAACACAGAAAAATTACTTTAAATCGTGTATTATTTAATAAAAGTGCAGGTAAAAATCTACTTAACTCCACTCATGTAGGTCTCAGTTGGCCAAAGCTCACAGTTTAAACAGAAAACAATTCACTGTACCACTTGTATAAGACAGAAACCGAATAACAACCCCACTTGTGACTGGCTATGCAGGTTTTTTAACAAGCATTAACTGAAAATACCACTTGTATAAGACCTACAGAAAAAACAGTCAACTTCCAGCTAGATATTGCTCAATGCAACACAAACAAATTACTTTAAATCGTGCATTATTTGATAAAAGTGCAGGTAAAAATCTGCTTAACTCCACTCACGTAGGTCTCAGTTGGCCAAAGGTCACAGTTTAAACAGAAAACAATTCACTGTACCACTTGTATAAGACAGAAACCGAATAACAATGAGGTAAACTACCCCCACTTATCACTGACTATGCAGGTATTTTAACAAGCCTTAACTGAAAATACCACTTCTATAAGACCTACTGAAAAAACAGTCAACTTTCAGCTAGATATTGCTCAATGCAACACAAACAAATTACTTTAAATTGTGTATTATTTGATAAAAGTGCAGGTAAAAATCTACTTAACTCCACTCATGTAGGTCTCAGTTGGCCAAAGGTCACAGTTTAAACAGAAAACAATTCACTGTACCACTTGTATAAGACAGAAACCGAACAACAATGAGGTAAACTACCCCCACTTATAACTGGCTATGCAGGTTTTTTAACAAGCCTTAACTGAAAATACCACTTGTATAAGACCTACTGAAAAAACAGTCAACTTCCAGCTAGATATTGCTCAATGCAGCACAAACAATTTACTTTAAATTGTGTATTATTTGATAAAAGTGCAGGTAAACATCTACTTAACTCCACTCATGTAGGTCTCAGTTGGCCAAAGGTCACAGTTTAAACAGAAAACAACTCACTGTACCACTTCTGTATGACAGAAACTGAATAACAATGAGGTAACCTACCCCCACTGATCACTGGCTATGCAGGTTTTTTAACAAGCCTTAACTGAAAATACCACTTGTATAAGACCTACTGAAGAAACAGTCAACTTCCAGCTAGATATTGCTCAATGCAACACAAACAAATTACTTTAAATCGTGTATTATTTGATAAAAGTGCAGGTAAAAATCTACTTAACTCCACTCATGTAGGTCTCAGTTGGCCAAAGGTCACAGTTTAAACAGAAAATAATTCACTGTACCACTTGTATAAGACAGAAACCGAATAACAATGAGGTAAACTACCCCCATTTATAACTGGCTATGCAGGTTTTTTAACAAGCCTTAACTGAAAATACCACTTGTATACGACCTACTGAAAAAACAGTCAACTTCCAGCTAGATATTGCTCAATGCAACACAAACAAATGACTTTAAATCGTGTATTATTTGATAAAAGTGCAGGTAAAAATCTACTTAACTCCACTCATGTAGGGCTCAGTTGGCCAAAGTTCACAGTTTAAACAGAAAACAATTCACTGTACCACTTGTATAAGACAGAAACCGAATAACAATGAGGTAAACTACCTCCACTTATAACTGGCTATGCAGGTTTTTTAACAAGCCTTAACTGAAAATACCACTTGTATAAGACCTACTGAAAAAAACAGTCAACTTCCAGCTAGATATTGCTCAATGCAACACAAACAAATTACTTTAAATCGTGTATTATTTGATAAAAGTCACTCATGTAGGTTTCAGTTGGCCAAAGGTCACAGTTTAATTCACTGTACCACTTGTATAAGACAGAAACCGAATAACAATGAGGTAAACTACCCCCACTTATCACTGGCTATGGAAGTTTTTTAACAAGCCTTAACTGAAAATACCACTTGTATAAGACCTACTGAAAAAACAGTCAACTTCCAGCTAGATATTGCTCAATGCAACACAAACAAATTACTTTAAATCGTGTATTATTTGATAAAAGTGCAGGTAAAAATCTACTTAACTCCACTCATGTAGGTCTCAGTTGGCCAAAGCTCACAGTTTAAACAGAAAACAATTCACTGTACCACTTGTATAAGACAGAAACTGAATAACAATGAGGTAAACTACCCCCACTTATCACTGGCTATGCAGGTTTTAAACAAGCCTTAACTGAAAATACCACTTGTATATGACCTACTGAAAACAGTCAACTTCCAGCTAGATATTGCTCAATGCAACACAAACAAATTACTTTAAATCGTGTATTATTTGATAAAAGTGCAGGTAAAAATCTACTTAACTCCACTCATGTAGGTCTCAGTTGGCCAAAGCTCACAGTTTAAACAGAAAACAATTCACTGTACCACTTGTATAAGACAGAAACTGAATAACAATGAGGTAAACTACCCCCACTTATCACTGGCTATGCAGGTTTTTTAACAAGCCTTAACTGAAAATACCACTTGTATAAGACCTACTGAAAAAACAGTCAACTTCCAGCTAGATACTGCTCAATGCAACACAAACAAATTACTGTAAATCGTGTATTATTTGATAAAAGTGCAGGTAAAAATCTACTTAACTCCACTCATGTAGGTCTCAGTTGGCCAAAGGTCACAGTTTAAACAGAAAACAACTCACTGTACCACTTGTATAAGACAGAAACTGAATAACAATGAGGTAACCTACCCCCACTTATCACTGGCTATGCAAGTTTTTTTAACAAGTCTTAACTGAAAATACCACTTGTATAAGACCTACTAAAAAAACAGTCAACTTCCAGCTAGATATTGCTCAATGCAACACAAAAAAATTACTTTAAATCGTGTATTATTTGATAAAAGTGCATATAAAAATCTACTTAACTCCACTCATGTAGGTCTCAGTTGGCCAAAGCTCACAGTTTAAACAGAAAACAATTCATTATACCACTTGTATAAGACAGAAACCGTATAACAATGAGGTAAACTACCCACACTTATCACTGGCTATGCAGTTTTTTTAACAAGCCTTAACTGAAAATACCACTTGTATAAGACATACCGAAAAAACAGTCAACTTCCAGCTAGATATTGCTCAATGCAACACAAACAATTTACTTTAAATCGTGTATTATTTGATAAAAGTGCAGGTAAAAATCTACTTAACTCCACTCATGTAGGTCTCAGTTGGCCAAAGGTCACAGTTTAAACAAAAAACAATTCACTGTATCACTTGTATAAGACAGAAACCGAATAACAATGAGGTAAACTACCCCTACTTATAACTGGCTATGCAGGTTTTTTAACAAGCCTTAACTGAAAATACCACTTGTATAAGACCTACTGAAAAAACAGTCAACTTCCAGCTAGATATTGCTCAATGCAACACAAACAAATTACTTTAAATCGTGTATTATTTGATAAAAGTGCAGGTAAAAATCTACTTAACTCCACTCATGTAGGCCTCAGTTGGTCAAAGGTCACAGTTTAAACAGAAAACAACTCACTGTACCACTTGTATAAGACAGAAACTGAATAACAATGAGGTAAACTACCCCCACTTATCACTGGCTATGCAGGTTTTTTTAACAAGTCTTAACTGACAATACCACTTGTATAAGACCTACTAAAAAAACAGTCAACTTCCAGCTAGATATTTGCTCAATGCAACACAAAAAAATTACTTTAAATCGTGTATTATTTGAGAAAAGTGCAGGTAAAAATCTACTTAACTCCACTCATGTAGGTCTCAGTTGGCCAAAGCTCACAGTTTAAACAGAAAACAATTCACTGTACCACTTGTATAAGACAGAAACCGAATAACAATGAGGTAAACTACCCCCATTTATCACTGGCTATGCAGGTTTTTTTAACAAGCCTTAACTGAAAATACAACTTGTATAAGACCTACTGACAAAACAGTCAACTTCCAGCTAGATATTGCTCAATGCAACACAAACAAATTACTTTAAATTGTGTATTATTTGATAAAAGTGCAGGTAAAGATCTACTTAACTCCACTCATGTAGGTCTCACTTGACCAAAACTCAAAGTATACTTTACTTTTTGACATGATCTGGGTGTTTTCCAGAAAAAAACTCTGTATCTGGGGTCAGGATCAATTTATGGATTTTGAGACAGAACCACAGTTTCTGAAGACAGTTTTTTGTGATATCAAATGACAGTATGGATAGAAAGCAAGCAGGCTGTTCTCATATCACACACTAGACTAACAGATACCAGATTTGCTATTTGTATTAAGTCCTTAACTATGAACTGAAGGTCAGGATTTTACTTATAATATCAGGTCCTGTTTGAGGACAAGGTGTAGTTCACTGAATATGTAGGATTGTTATTTCTCATTTTCTGGGATTCATACATGGTTAGTGCATTGCACAGTCAAAAACAGCCTTGGTAGCAACTGTGTACAAGGTGTAGGCAATTCAAAGACACCAGTTGCATGAATGCATAGTGCTCAAAACTACGCAATATGCAGAGCATTTTATAAGTATATACTGTTATGAAAATGAGAACAACCATGTAAATGAGCACCATGACATATGCAAATGTAGCAACAGAACACATCAGAGTGATTCAGAGATATATAAAATGTCAACAATATGCAGTCAACAAGATTAAATGGCATGAGATACAGAGCATATGAGAGGAGACATGCTAGGCATAGCAGGAGTGGTAGCACAACAGACATGTATTAGTAGCCATTGTCAGAGCTAGTGCAGGTAATGTTGCACATCATGGTCATCAGTTAGACTGAAGACAGTACAGGCAGTGACTTGCATATCATGATCTAACAGATCAGCAGAAAATTAGTTCAAGGTTGACAGGGATGCACTATGAGACCTAGCCAAACTGTGTTACCCACTAGTGGAATTAAGGGGTATGTGTTGTATACCCATTCCTCTGAACACAAAAATATGTGTTACATTGACTGTCCTAGCCACAGGGAGCTTCCAGTGACATACAGGGGACATGATAGGTATATATCTACCTCATAGATAACTAACCATTTTGTTGTCATCATGCTACAAAATTTGGAGAACCCAAGGACAGCAGGAAGATAACCAACAACATACATGCATTCTGCAAGGTAGCATGTTGCCCTGAGGTCCAGTGAATGAAAGATTGCACCCAAGATGTAATTAAGGAGAGACAAAGATAAATAAACAGGAAGTACTAATACTCCTTGAACTGCCAGGTAGTCTGCAATGCATCTCTGTATCAGCTATTTTCGGTTCCCATGATTCACTCATATGACACATGTCCAACCGAAATCAGTGGTTCTGGTGAGAAGATCTCCCATAGGATAATCTGGTTGGTACATGCACACCCATATTAGACAGAATGGCCTACAAATAAAAGAAATATGCAAGACTAGAAAATGCATATAATATTGTGTTTTGTTTGTTGCAGGTGGAGGTGATGTTCGATACGCCCTTCAGTGATGGATGATGGTCCCCATTCACAGTCTACAGAAAATGTCAGAAAGGTCATACAAAACAGCCTATAGTAAAACAAGGACTATTGTGGAGTTAATGTTTGGATTACTGAAGGGTGGTGCTGTACAATAGAGCCCGGAGCTATACAGTAAAATATTCACAGTGTGCACCATACTACAAAATGGTCTTCCATAAACAGGTGGGGTACGCTGACAACACTGTACCAGGACAGGCAGTAACTAACACAGCAGAAGCAGTAGCAGGGCAGGGCAGGAAGAGGTACAGGGTAAGAAAAAGAAGGAGTGAAGCCACAGGTGAGAGAACAATTGGCACAGTACACTAACGGCTTTTCATCCAGAAAAAAGGAGGTCATTGTCCCACTGTACTCATCCATCATTAGACCCATTATAGAGTATAATGCCCCATTTGGTATGTACCTCACAAGACATCTGCAACAGCTGGAAAGGCCACAGAAATACCTCACTAAAAGAATCACAGGCCTAAAGCAGATGCCATATGCCGACCATCTAAAAAAACTCCAGCTATACTCTGTGGCATATCGTCTACTCAGAGGTGATCTCTGCTTAACATACAAGGCCATGTCAAACCCTGAGCTGTTGGACATGCTCCACTTAAAGAAATCCCAATCCTTCAGAGCCACACGCTCCAGGAATCTAAACCTTGTCATCACAATGAACAAAACATGCTGGAGGGATAGGTTCCTGACCCAGAGACTCCCCATACTCTGAAATAGACTGCCCATACATGTCAAGCAGAGCGCCTCATTGGCCCTCTTCAAAAGGAACCTTGATGATTGGATGGGAGATAGGAAATTCACCCTGGGGATCATGTCAGTCACCCTGCGAGACAGAGGCGCAGAGAAGTAAATATTGTGGGAAGAAATATCCAGGGAATTGTTATGGCTAGGCTTGCATAGGCCTTAGGACCGATAACCTAGTACCAACCTATGAACCTATGAACCTATAACTGGCAAAGTAGTAACATAAGGTTTACAGCTTTGTGCCACAACACAGAATAATAACACTCAGGCTGTGCAAGATATTATATGGTCTGGCCACACTATAGACCATACATGAACAAATCCAGGCACAGAGCCCTAGCTGGCTCATCTAGCTTCCAGTGGTCTCCATGATATGACACATTTCAGCTGAAAGCTGAGAAGCAAAATAATGGTCTACCTTTAAAAACTGTAACAAACTGTTTGCTACGCTGTAGCAACTGACTTGCTCCTACTTTAGTTATACCACACACAAAACAATGAAGCAAGTGCTTTATTTCTGACACCAATGCAAAACCACAAAAGCAGTATCAGAATTTATTTCTGTACTGACATTCTGAAATGACTGAACAGAACAGAAATTAATGTCAGTGCTGCAGTGCTGATAGATCAGCATCTGCTGATTGTGCCCCCCAGCAGCTTGTGCCCAGGGTGGCTTCTCCCTTTGCCCCAACATAGCTACACTTCTGTACAGGTGAGGGGACACAGTGATAGCGACAGATGATTGCAGCACCACGATTTGAGTAGAGTCACAGGAGGTTAATGCAATAGCAACATAATCTGGAAGGTTGTTGGCTGTAAGGAATTGCATCCTTCCCTAGTGGGGTTGAGGAATCGCCAATGTGAACAGCGGTGGACTCAGAGCTGAATCCGATTGCACATCCACTCTCAATAGGAATCCCTCCGTAAGTCTAAACAATATTTGTACTTGTGTCATTTGATCCTTGCATACCTCTCAACCATCCAGATTTTTACAGAATGTCCAGATTTTTGTCTCATAGTTTTGGACTGTTCCTCATAATATTTGTGGTTTTCTGGCAAGTCAATGAAGATTGAAGTCACCAAATAATAACACATTTGAGTTTTAGACTTTATATCATTCAGAAAATCCATGCTGAGAGAACACCTGTTATTACTCAGATACTCCCTTATTTTCTCTTTAGCATTCTGCATTTACTCCTTTTCTTGTTCTCTGACATTCTGCAATAATTTAACCTTTGTCAGCCCTTGTAAGTAATTTCCATTACTTCTTACCCATATCTCTTTCTGTTTTATTTTGTCCCTATTTCTAAACTCCATTTTTATTTTATCTCATTCACTAGCTATAATCTCTGAAAATATTTCTCTTTTCCTTAATAAATCCAATAATTTCCACTACCCATTCCTTAAATTCATCTCTTTTTAACAGGTAGGTGAGAAAGCACCAGTGTCTTATTTTTCCTTCATTACCCTGCATTTCTCTTAATTTTTATTGGTGCATGATCAGAAATAGTTATTAGGTGTGTGGTGAAGCTTTCAATTAAATGCACATGTTCCTATCATATATAATTTCTACCTAGTCTATCCCAGTTATTCTATCTTGGAGAATAATATGTAAATTATGTTCAAGTTTATACTACTGAATTCACATCTTCCATACCAAATATTTTCATAAATATCTTCAAAAATGTACCCTCTTTTCTTGTATATCATCCCTTCTTGATCTCCAGATACATCCTCACTATTGCAAATGAAATTCCAGTCCCCACCTATAAATACTATTCCTTGCTGAAAGCTGATTATTTCTCTCAAAATTACCTTAAGATCCATAATAGCAGATTCAATGGAATATAAATACATGCAATTGTAATCCTCCTCCCTTGTCAGTAGACCCTTACTACCACAGATCTACCATTTTTATCTTTTTTCTCTCCTCTATCAGAAATGGATGCCCTCTAGCAATTACTATAATTTGTTCCCTTTTCCTCTGTCCCTGACGTTCTACTGAATATTCATTCTAAAATACTCTCTTTGTCAAATTCCCATGCTCATTTCTTTCTAAATGTGTCTCCAGCAGCATTGCTATTTACACTCTGTTCTTTCCTTTTTATCTATACCTCTAAGGCCATTTGCATTCCAGGGTAATATAGACAGCATAGCCATCATAATAAAAAGCTATTGGCCCCACCTATTTTACATGACAGTTTCCTGAATGTGTGCTTCCAGCTTTTGTGTTACATGCATATACTAATTTTTGGCAGGCCAATCATTTGTACAGTTGTTTTTTCTCATATCCATTTGGACCTATGTCATATTCATAGGTTCATAGGTTCATAGGTTCATAGGTTCATTTGCCACCCATTTTAAATTAATTTTGTATACTGTGCCTCTGTCTAACAGTGACACAGAAGTGATACCATCCACTCATCAAGATTCCTCTTGAAGAGAGTCAATGAGGGACCCTGCCTAACCTGGACTGGGATTTTATTCCAGAGTGAATTTATGAATCTGTCCTCCAGCATGTCTTATTTATTTCAGTGCTGAGGTTCAAGCATGTCCATTAATTCCGTCCGGTGGACATGGGCACAGATTGCCTCTGAGCAGGCAGTATGCCACTGAGTAGAGCTGGAGTTTCTTTAACCAGGCAGTATATGGCATCTGTTTGAGCCCTTTGATCCTCTTGGTGAGGTACTTTTGGGGTCTTTCCAGTTGCTGCAGGTGTCTGGTAAGGTACATCCCAAAAGAGGCATTGTACTCAATTATGGGCCTGATGAGGGATGAGTAAAGAGGCACGATGACCACCCCTGATCTAGATGTGAATCCCTTCATGATTAGGTGGGCTATATAAAATGATTTTCTAACCACTTTGGCCACGTGGTTGTCAAATGAGAGATTATCAACTTGGGTTGGATTACCACCTATGTGGTAATTGATGACTATACACTTTTGGCGTTTAGCTTGAGGCCATGGCTCTGGCACCAGTTGTCTGTTTCTATGAGGCCCTCAGCCACTGTCCTTCCGTGTTAGCCTGTACCTCCTATACTGAACAAGAGAGGTCCCAGGACTGAGCCTTGTGGGACTCCACTTGTAACTGGTTTGGAGTCTGACATGGCTCCAGCAATTCTAACCATGTGGGTTCTGTCCTGTCTGGCTAGTTTGCAACCCATCTAGTGACATAGGGGTTTATATTTAAGCTGGTGAGCTTATCTATAATGCCCGAGTGGGGTATTGTATCGATGGCTTTTGCAAGGTCCAGGTAGGCTGTGTGGACCACCTTCCCCTTGGTGACTGTTTCAAAGAAATCGACCAGGTTTAAGAGGCAGGATCTGCCCTTAACAAAGCCGAACTGGGTAGGATCCAGTGTCTGTAGGTCCCCAATATCTTTATTTATGAGGTCCATGATGATCCTTTCCATAGCTTTGCAGACCAAGCTAGTCAAGCTTATAGGGCGATAGTTTCCAGGATCCATTGAGGCACCACCTTTGTGGAGGGGGACCACTGTTGCTGTATGCCACTCTTTGGGTACATATCATGTAGTAAGGTTGAGATTGAACAGTAGTTTTATGTTTGGGTTTAGTTCTTCTTGGAGTTCATCCATTGATGCTGTGTTTTTGCTTTGGAGCCTGAGCATCTGAGATGTCAGGGGCAGCACTCTGCTGGGATAGATATTTGCCCTTTGGTGGGAAGGGGAGAAGTTTGAACCTGTCAGCTAGGATGTTGGCAATGTCTGGTTCGATGTATTTTGTCATTTTGGACTAATTCTGAGCATATCTGGGAATTCCCACCCAGGTTCCTAACATAACTAAATAAAGCCTTGTGATTATCCTTAGTGTCCTGTGTAATTTTTCTCTAAGCTGGCCTTAGACGATTTTATGAGTGTTTTTTGCTAATACTGATCAGAGATGCCCTCCTTGGGATTTTACTCTATCATGTAGTAGCTTCCTCCTTCTATTGTATAGTTTGTTTATGGCTGGGGTCCACCAGACAGGACGCCTAACTTTGGAGGATTGGGTCTTGGTTTTATTTGGGATTGCATGATCCATGCATTCCTGAAGGTGTTCATAGAATTTTGAAGGATTCCACCTCGGTTTTGAGGAGTGTGAAATTTGCTTTAGAGAAGTTTTTCACTGTGGTTTTCTGGGCAGGGGCTGGGGTCAGGATGTGAATATCTAGTGAGATTAGTTTATGGTCTGATCTTACCAGTGAGGGATACACTTCTGGTCTGGAGCATAGAGTCCCCATGTTGGTGATGATCAGGTCCTGTCAGGACAGATGATCAGGTTCTGTCAGGACAGAGGAAAAAGGAACAAATTATAGTAATTGCTAGAGGGCATAGATGAGAGAAAAAGATTTCATATTTTTCAAAACTTTTTGTTTTGATGAAAACCCTCAAATAAAAAAAATAAATACAAACCTCCCCATCCCCTATGAACTTGGAACAAACACACAAACCTATGTAAATCTTCACAACATGAAGTTTAACCCTACATAGGTTCATAGGTGTGTAATAGGCTAATGGACCTGGAGCCTTTACAAGCCTAGACCATAGAAATGCCCTGACATTGTGCCGCCCGGTATTAGTTTACACTGTCTGTATCAAGTAGAGCCACTGGAGTGATCCCTGGGGTGAACTTTCTATTTCCCATCTACATGTCAAGATTTCTCTTGAAGATGGCCAGTGAGATGCTCTGCTTGATATGTATGGGAAGTCTATTCCAGAGCACGGACAGTCTCTGGGTTATAACCGTGTCTCTCCAGCATGTTTTGTTGATTGTGGTAATGAATTTGAGGTCTCTGGAGTGTGTGGTGTGGAGGGATTAGGATTTCTTTAGCTGTAGCATTTCTAACAGAGCTGGGTCAGACATGGCTTTGTAAGTCAAGCAGAGATCCCCTCTTAGTAGACGATATGAGACAGAGAATAGCTGGAATTTTTTGAGTCTGTGTAGGACATGTGTAAGGCCTGGGATCCTCTTCGTGAGGTACTTTTGTGGCCTGTCCAGCTGTTGCAGGTGTCTAGTCAGGTACATGCCAAATAGGGCATTATACTCTATGATTGGTCTAATGAGGGAAGAGTAGAGAGAAATGATGACCTCTTTCTTCCTGGATGCAAAATCCTTGGTAATGACATGTGCCACATAGAAAGACTTTCTGACCATTGTGGCAATGTGGTGGTTGAAGTAGAGGTTGCTGTCAGCCTGTGTCTCCAGATCTCTTATAATGCCTTCAGTGTTCAGTGGGCTCCCATCGATGTGGTAATTAGTGAGAACTGAGTTTTTTTCCAAAGGGGATGACGATACATTTTTTGGCATTAAACGTAAGGCCATGATTTAGACACCAATCATTGGTATCAGTGAGGCCTTTCTGTAGGAAGTCTGCATCATTTGGGGAGTTAATAATGGCTCCCAGCTTGCAGTCGTCTGTGAACGTGGTCAGCCAGAGTCACTCCATGTTGGCCTGGACTTCTGAGAAGTAGATGCCAAACAGGAGAGGACCCAGGACCAATCCCTGTGGGACTCCACTCATGACTGGTCGGCAGTCTGACTTGGAGTCTGCTACTTTCACATTGTGGGTTCTATCTGTGAGCCAATATACAACCCACCTAATGATATAGGGGTTGATGCCTAGTTTGGCGAGTTTATCAATAATTCTTGAGTGAGGAACAGTATCAAAGGCCTTGGCCAGATTGAGGTAGGCTGTATGAATTGCCTTAATCTCATCCACAGCTCTGGTGACTGTCTCAAAGAAGTCAACCAGGTTAAGCAGGCATGATCTACCTTTCACAAAACCAAATTGCATGGGATCTAGAGTTTGGAGATTCCCTATATCCTTGTTATTTAGGTCAATGATGATGCCCTCCATAGCATTACATATCAGACTCATCAGGCTAATGGGGCTATAATTTCCAGGGTCTGTAGTCACTCCTCCTTTATGGAGAGGGATTACTGCAGCAGTGCGCCATTCGGTAGGGACAAAGCCTGAGGTGAGGCTGTGAGTGAACACGGCACACAGATTTGGTGCCAGTTCACTTTGTAATTCATGTAGAACACAACCAGGGATATTGTCGGGTCCCATGGAAGCTGCATTCTTGGCCTTGGACAATGCAGCTTTAACCTGTACTGCAGTAATGCTGGGTGCCTGCCATTCTTCCTGTATTGAGATTGGCCCTTTGGGTGGGGGAGAAGGGTAAAGTTGGCAATGAATCTGTCAGCCATTATGTTGGCAATATCTGTTGGCTCAGTATAGGAGGTATCATTGTGCAGTAATTAAGAGCAAATCTAGGTATTGCCACGGAGATTCTTGATATAACTATAGAAGGCTTTGTGGTTGTTTTTAGTATCTGCCACAATTCTGACTTCATAGCTGGCTTTGGAGGTTTTGATGAGAGATCTCAGCTTTATGTTGAGGCTAATAAGGGAATGTTTCCAGTCTTGGAACTTCACCTTTTTCTGCAACCATTTCTTCCTTCTGTTGTAGAGTTTATTTATGGCAGGGCACCACCAGATTGGCTTCCTTTTTTTGGAGGACACCATCTTGGTTCTGTTGGGTATGGCTAGTTCCACGCATTTATGTACGTGTTGGTACAGTGCATTGGTGTATGATTCGGCAGTCATGCATCTATTTTCCATTGGCATGGGTGCTGTGAAGTTAGACATCTCTGTGTTTAGGAGTCCAAGGTCAGCTTTGGAGAAGTTTTTCATGGTGGATACCTTTGCAAGGGGTGTGGGTGAGATGTGGATTTCCATGGTAATTAGTTTGTGGTCGGATCTAACCAGAGAGGAATTGACTATTGGTGTAGAGCAACGGTTGTCCATGTTTCTAATAACCAGGTCAAGGATGTTGTTTCCTCTAGTGGGGGTAAGAATAAGCTGGTCCAGGACATTGGAATTGATGAATTTCAGGAAGCATTGGGCCAGTGCATTGGTGCACGAGTAGTTTTCCCAGTTGATGGAGGGGTAGTTGAAGTCACCTAGTATGAGAGTGTTGGGTTGGACCTTAATAGTTTCCAGGGTGCTTATATAGCGGGCTATGACCTGAATCGCTGCCTTACCCAATGTTATTTGTATCAGGAGTATTTCAGATGTGTTATGCTGGGCCACTAGTCTGGAGGTCTGCATATCCTTTATGAATATGGAGATACAATCAGCTTTGGAGCTTCGGTTCATGTTCTGGGTCTGAAAGGTGTGGAATGAGTTATAGCCTGGTAGCGCAGGGGTGCTTTCTACTGCTTTAAACCAGGTCTCTGTTACAGCACAAATGGTGATGTTCTCCATTTGAGGAGTGCTTTGAGTGAGTGCATCTTGAGATTTAAACTTCTAGCGGTGAGCAGCATTACCCTCAGATTGCATTTATTTAAAGCTGTTATGGTGGCAATTTGGTCTTTAGAGCACTGCCTCAATAGCCATTATAGGGGTGGCAAGAGCCTTAGCCAGTACACAGAAACCCAGGGGTGATAGATGAAGGCCATCTCTGGCAAAGCATCGATGTCGGTCAATCATGTCTTCCCAAGCAGACAGATGCTGGATTCCCTTAGAATGACACCAGAAACTTAGCCAGTTTTTGAAGTCAGTCAGTTTCTGTTTGTACAGCAGTTTCATGCTGGGTGATGGTATGATGCTGCTTAGGGCTAAGGTCATACCTGCCTGGGCCACATAATCCGAGAGCTCCACCATGTCTCTTTTCATGTAGTCCAGGGAGGTGCATCTCAGGTCATTCACACCCATATGAACAATGACAGAGTCATACTTGTACTTTTTGTGGAGTGACCTGAATGAGTGTGCTGTGTTGGATTCTCGCTCCTGATAGACAGTTGACTGTTACCTTCTCCTTATTTAACCTAGTGAGTGGGACATCAGTGTGCCTCACTATTGAGTCACCTATGATTATTGTATTGGGCAAGCTGTTTTGCCTTAGGAGCATAGGTTGAGGGGAACACAGTGTAAGTGAGCTATGTGTCGTTTGGTTTGTGCTGTGTTGTGGTGGTCAAGTGCATTTCTGCCTTGGAGGTCTCTGCTGTTTGGGTAGTTTTCTATTGAGATCCTCCACAAAGGTGGGTGTGTAGTTTGTGTTTTCATGTGAGGGCTGTGATGGTGGGTGTTCTGGAGAGCTATGTGTTCCATGTGGTGTGGTGCAGGTGTTGACCTTCTCCTCTTGACCAGCTATTTCAGTCTTGGCTGGAGAGTGCATGGCTTCCAATTTGGAGCTATAAGTGCATCTCTCACAAGTCTGAGCATTGAGAGGTAAGAGTAGATATAAAACTGCAAAGCTGAACATGCTGTGACAAACCACGATGAACACTTTAGCATAAAAATCTATTTAATCTCCGTTTTCATCAGTGCAGACGTCCTCAGAAATATAAATCATACTGAACATCACAATATTTGAATACTTCAACTCATACTCTTGAAGTATTCAAATATTGTGATGTTCAGTATGATTTGTATTTCTGAGGAAGTCTGCAATGATGAAAGCAGAGATTAAATAGTTTTTTATGCTAAAGTGTTCATCGTGGTTTGTCATAGTGTGTTCAACTTCGCAGTTTTTTATTCACTAGTTTTTTCAGTTTGTGGTGTTTCTTAGGTAAGAGTAGATGGTTGTCTGTGTACATGAGGCAGTTGCTGCACTGCCTCAGAATGCCCAAGTTCACCAGGTTAATAGGAGAAACCACAGGGAACTGGCCTTTAGATATGCCAGGATGGAAGGTCATCATTACTAAGTACTAGAGCTGTTTCCTTATAGGATATCTAGTGCTGATAGCACTTATGTGTGCTACAGTAATTGCTACAAAAAGCCTGATGAAGTGATAAATGGATAAGTTAATTAAAATGCAAGAGAGAAGAGAACTTGCAAGATCTAAGGGAAAATTGAAGAGCAGACTTTCTGGCATTGGTAATAGTTTACCCCAGCTTAGCGACATTGTACGGCGCCAAAACCCATGCAAGCGCAAAGACGGGCTTTTAAACCAAAAAGTTGAAAGGGATAGAAAAACTGCCTGAATGGCTAATAAGCAACAATTTCAGAGCCAGAAACCACTCCTCTTGTGGTAGATAAGCCACCTAGTGTTTACCACTCCCACTGATAAGCTGGAAGGCTTCCTTCTAAGATAGAAAGGTCTTGGGAACTCAGAAACATACAAAACAATCCTGGATACAGCAAATCTGTATCTGGACTACTCCAGTAACAGGAAAGGTGGAAAACAAGCTTAGAACATTTTGGGTGGGTTTGCAGAAAAAAACAGTTAAAACAGTAATAAAAATACTTTAAATGCAGTGCAAGCTAGCAGACTTGAGTGCAATAGCAATATTAAACAAATACAGTTAAGATAAATGTGGTTAAATGATAAAACTACTTAAAGAGAAGTGCAGAAAGCAGTATAATCAGAAAAAAACACAATGGAGGCTTAAAGTGTCTCTTTCTCCTTTATGTTGCTCTTGTGTAGTCTGCAACACCAATACAGGATCCGCGGAGCTTAAACAAGCACAAACCCGCACAAACACAGGCTTTTAAACCAGTACATTGAGAGGGATAGAAAAACTGCCCAAATGGCCAATAAACTACAATTTCAGAGCCAGAAACCACTCCTCTTGTGGTAGATAGGCTACCTAGTGCTTACCAATCAATATGTCTGCAGGGAAGAATTGCCCCAAATTGACAGCTGCACCTACATGTATTATCTAACCTAAAATTCAGGTTGCCAGTTCTAAAGCTCTTGCTGCATCCTGTGTTTCCACTTATGCTGACTGTTGTCTATTGTTTTTTTTAACCTCTGTTCCCCTCCCAGATATGAAAAACAGCTTGTGTGCTTTCAGAAAACAATAACTTTTAGCTGTAAGAAAAAGTGCACTGGCTAACTTTAAATAAAGCTAAATGGTACACTGTTCTATTAACTGCATTAAAGTATTAAGGTTGTTAGGGAGGTTGTTACCTCTTATTTATTTCCCATAATTTCAAGCTTATTTTTTCTCTGAACTGCTTGCCATTGTACCTTTAAAGTTTGCATTTTCCTCTGCAAAGAATACCCTGAATTCTCAAGATTAACTGCTTCAGCAGACAGCTTGTCTCCATGGAAATTTATTCAGCAATGAATCTTTGTAAATTGTACTCAGCAAAGAATGCACAGTTGCCCTCAGCTGCAGAGATATTGACTTTGCTAAGCAAAAAAACAAACAAACACACTAACATCTTTTCAGTTGTAGGAATTTTATCATTTTCATGGCTTTCATAATTCTGTTTTGTTTTTAAAACCTTCATGCTTACAAAAACACTTATTTACAGCTTAAGCCAACAGTAGTAATATAGGCATTTACCTTGGTCAAATAAAAGGAGAAAATATCATAATTTTATATATAATATAATCAGTGCACTTTCACACCCCACTCCCACCCCAGCAGCCTGAGATCACATCATATGAACATTAAATTTGCTTTTGTCTAGCCTTTTTCTCTTGTTATACTGTACAACCTTTATTTCTTACAACTAAAAAGTACTTATTTACTATAATATCTTTAGCAGATAAAACAGTCACCAAAAATACTCCCCATTTACAATATCCTTGACTACACACTACACAGAACTGTTTTAATATATATAAAATGCAGTTTATGTCATGAAATATTTTATACAAATACTAACAAGAACAAAAATTGTTTTATTTACAGTTAATTTTCTCCATGTTGTTGTCCTTTTAAACATGAATGATATAAAGTGGGGTATATGCTTTACAGTCCACCCACAAGTTTAACAAAGTCAACAAAAGTCCAGTGTTTTTTCAGCCACATTTTCTTGCAAAACCATATTTCACAAATGTGATAGGATGCTTTATAATCTTCCATTTATTCACTAATTTCAGAGTTGCTGGTCTTCTTGTTCATCTCCGTCTCCCAACACTAGACTCTGGTCTACTACTCTAAGGCCAACTTCTTACTATTAAGTGATAACCTGATAAAATTCCTGATCAAATTTCAATTATAGAAATAATTAAAAAAACAAGCCACCCTGGTGGAATCACATCAATGGGCTGTACAAATGAAGGGAAAAAATCATGGCAAAAATTAGGAGGTGCAGCACTCAGCTGGGTAAAAGCACTCTCATCAAACTAAACAAATAACTCCTTGGACAAATGAAGTCTACCAAAGAATATTTGAGGTAAATTTGGCCTCCTAGACCAAGGACAGCCACAAGGCATTTGTTGCTATGTCCACAACTTCAAAGGCAATACACATATTATATTATTATATTCTTACTCCAACCATCTAATGAATAAAAAGGGTCTGTTGCCATGGATATGAACTTTCCAACTTTTTCTATTACCAGCTTGGTGGATATGGACATCCTGAGGCAGTATAGAAATTATCTCATGATTACTGACAACCATTTATTTCTCAAACTGATATGGTATGGAAAGATGCATGTATACAATGTCACTGGAGGCAAAGCTATCACAAAAAAGCATTTCAAATGTCAAGTCAGGTTGTCAGTAGTACACATCACACACAGTTCAAAGCAGACACATAGACCCATGTATGCTGAGGCACTTAAATGTAACCTTCCTAATTCCTGAGGCACTTAAATGTAACCTTTCTAAACCCCACAGATCTCTTAGATGAAGTAAACAAAAATAAATATCTTTAGCAGCCGCAAATATACTCTTTCAAATCCACAACCACATCAACACATATAACCACATCTCATGGAACCTCTACTTCTAAGCTCATAAGGCAAGCCCACCACAAAATCCAACATTCTGGTCCTTGGAGACTCCAGTGTGAGATGTTCCTCTCACCAGGCTAAGTAAGGTGAAAGTCACAATCATTTGCTTACTGGGGGCCAGGATGCATCACATTGCATGCACAGTCAGGTCTTTGGACCATGAGTACCAGTATGAATTAGTCATAGTCCATGTGGGTGTAAATGACTTGAGACACATCTTCTTAGACTATATAAAAAGAGACATCATGGAGTGCTTGCAGTATGTGTCCCAGGCTGGTATTAGCCTAGCATTGGCAGAATTTTACCATTTACAAGGATAATGCTACAATACAAACAGAAGATACTGACTTTAGTAATTGGCTTAGTTTCTGGTGTCACTCAATGGGGGTGAAATATTTGTCAGCATGGAAAGAGATTGTCAACAGACCACATGCTTTGCCAGAGATGGTCTGCACCTCTCCCCTCTAGACATTTCAATATTAACTAAAACATTGTTGTCCCCATGGTGCTTTTTTAGGCAATGCCAAACTGAAAGTACTTCTAACATAGCAAATCAAAATCAAGAAGCCTAAAGGTGTTACTGCTCAATGCTAAGAGTCTAAAAAAAGCTCCATTGCTTACAAGCTATCCTCACCCTAGAGAATACTGACATCTGTCTGGTCAGTGAAACATAGTTTAGAGTCACAAAGAGCACACCAGCAGTGCAAGGCTATAATACCCTGAACACATATAGACCAGCTACTGCACACACAGGGACTAAAGGTGGAAGTGTCTTGATTTACACCAAAAAATAATATTCCTCAAGGCTGGTCAAATAGGACTACTTAAGCATTTTCCTTTGGAACATTGGAATAGGTTCCACTGGCAAAGTCTTTCTATGAACCATACTATCTGAAGAATGAGAAGCAGCATCCCCTTCTGTTTGTTGATTCACTTTTTGTTGAATAAACTTTTTTTATTTCCTCTTTAGTGTGCTCTGTGTCAAAAAAATGAATTTGATCCTCCAGAAAAAAAAAAACATTTGGAAGACAGCTGGATATAGCAGCTTAAATCTCACACCTGCCTCTTGACATTCCCTGATTGCTGGGATGAATTTGCTTCCCTATTGCCTGGTATACAGTGAATAATCATTTTATACAAACACTGTGCTGTCTCCAGTTTTTAATACTTTGCCCTCCTGCTACAATTTTGACAGAATCAACTGTTTCTGTTGGTATGATTGCATCTTTACTAATATAGGTCTTGGCTGCTTTTTCAAGGACAGGTTTTGAGTATGCATTCAATGTGCCCTTTCAATTAACAAATTCTGCTGTAGAGCACCAGTCCAATTGCTTATTTGTGCTTTCATAAAATTAATAGAGTCTCTTCCTATGCCTATTCCTGTATATGCTTTACAGTCCACCCACAAGTTTAACAAAGTCAACAAAAGTCCAGTGTTTTTTCAGCCACATTTTCTTGCAAAACCATATTTCACAAATGTGATAGGATGCTTTATAATCTTCCATTTATTCACTAATTTCAGAGTTGCTGGTCTTCTTGTTCATCTCCGTCTCCCAACACTAGACTCTGGTCTACTACTCTAAGGCCAACTTCTTACTATTAAGTGATAACCTGATAAAATTCCTGATCAAATTTCAATTATAGAAATAATTAAAAAAACAAGCCACCCTGGTGGAATCACATCAATGGGCTGTACAAATGAAGGGAAAAAATCATGGCAAAAATTAGGAGGTGCAGCACTCAGCTGGGTAAAAGCACTCTCATCAAACTAAACAAATAACTCCTTGGACAAATGAAGTCTACCAAAGAATATTTGAGGTAAATTTGGCCTCCTAGACCAAGGACAGCCACAAGGCATTCTTTGCTATGTCCACAACCTCAAAGGCAATACACATATTATATTATTATATTCTTACTCCAACCATCTAATGAATAAAAAGGGTCTGTTGCCATGGATATGAACTTTCCAACTTTTTCTATTACCAGCTTGGTGGATATGGGCATCCTGAGGCAGTATAGAAATTATCTCATGATTACTGACAACCATTTATTTCTCAAACTGATATGGTATGGAAAGATACATGCATACAATGTCACTGGAGGCAAAGCTATCACAAAAAAGCATTTCAAATGTCAGTCAGGTTGTCAGTAGTACACATCACACACAGTTCAAAGCAGACACATAGACCCATGTATGCTGAGGCACTTAAATGTAACCTTCCTAATTCCTGAGGCACTTAAATGTAACCTTTCTAAACCCCACAGATCTCTTATATGAAGTAAACAAAAATAAATATCTTTAGTAGCCCCAAATGCACTCTTTCAAATCCACAACCACATCAACACATACAACCACATCTCATGGAACCTCTACTTCTAAGCTCATAAGGCAAGCCCACCACAAAATCCAACATTCTGGTCCTTGGAGACTCCAGTGTGAGATGTTCCTCTCACCAGGCTAAGTACAGTGAAAGTCACAATCATTTGCTTACTGGGGGGCCAGGATGCATCACATTGCATGCACAGTCAGGTCTTTGGACCATGAGTACCAGTATGAATCAGTCATAGTCCATGTGGGTGTAAATGACTTGAGACACATCTCCTTAGACTATATAAAAAGAGACATCATGGAGTGCTTGCAGTATGTGTCCCAGGCTGGTATTAGCCTAGCATTGGCAGAATTTTACCATTTACAAGGATAATGCTACAATACAAACAGAAGATACTGACTTTAGTAATTGGCTTAGTTTCTGGTGTCACTCAATGGGGGTGAAATATTTGTCAGCATGGAAAGAGATTGTCAACAGACCACATGCTTTGCCAGAGATGGTCTGCACCTCTCCCCTCTAGACATTTCAATATTAACTAAAACATTGTTGTCCCCATGGTGCTTTTTTAGGCAATGCCAAACTGAAAGTACTTCTAACATAGCAAATCAAAATCAAGAAGCCTAAAGGTGTTACTGCTCAATGCTAAGAGTCTAAAAGCTCCATTGCTTACAAGCTATCCTCACCCTAGAGAATACTGACATCTGTCTGGTCAGTGAAACATAGTTTAGAGTCACAAAGAGCACACCAGCAATTCAAGTCTATAATACCCTGAACACATTTAGACCAGCTACTGCACACACAGGGACTAAAGGTGGAAGTGTCTTGATTTACACCAAAAAATAATATACCTCAAGGCTGGTCAAATAGGACTACTTAAGCATTTTCCTTTGGAACATTGGAATAGGTTCCACTGGCAAAGTCTTTCTATGAACCATACTATCTGAAGAATGAGAAGCAGCATCCCCTTCTGTTTGTTGATTCACTTTTTGTGAATAAACTTTTTTTATTTCCTCTTTAGTGTGCTCCGTGTCAAAAAAATGAATTTGATCCTCCAGAAAAAAAAAACATTTGGAAGACAGCTGGATACAGCAGCTTAAATCTCACACCTGCCTTTTGACACTCCCTGATTGCTGGGATGAATTTGCTTCCCTATTGCCTGGTATACAGTGAATAATCATTTTATACAAACACTGTGCTGTCTCCAGTTTTTAATATTTTGCCCTCCTGCCATAATTTTGACAGAATCAACTGTTTCTGTTGGTATGATTGCATCTTTACTAATATAGGTCTTGGCTGCTTTTTCAAGGACAGATTTTGAGTATGCATTCAATGTGCCCTTTCAATTAACAAATTCTGCTGGAGAGCACCAGTCCAATTGCTTATTTGTGCTTTCATAAAATTAATATAGTCTCTTTCTTCTGTTTTTTTTCTGATAAATCAGGAAATTTCAGGATTTCTCTGCTCTCTGTTTTCTAAGTCTACTATATTTTTAAACAGTTCTTCTTCAGAAACCTCATATTCAGCCAGCTTTTTCTTCATGTCACCCTCTGATTTTTGCATTTTCTATTTTCCATCCTTTTGTCGTTTGAACTGATATATTCCTTCAATGTTTCACTTATATTAATCATATCTGAGTACATTTGATTTATTTTTTCCTCTAAATTACTGGTAGCCATCTTTTAAACCAAAGCTGAAGTTTGAACTGCTTTTTGCTGAACAGCTACAGAATCCTTTCCATGAATGTTTTCTCTTCACCTTTTCTGTTTTATTTTATTTCAGATTTTCCAGATTCCTTTTTTGCTGGCATCCAGGCAGCGTATTTACTAGCCAGTAACTGAATTTTACCAAAAAACAATTTTGATGGCACTCCTTTGTATCAGTGTCTATTTTCACACTGGGACAGATGAAGTTATGCTCTTGGTCAGTGTTTAGCCAACTTAAAGGTGAACTCACCCAACATCTTAATCATATTTGCTGTGACCTCATCTATACCTGCTGATTTCCCTGACTTCAGTTTCCTTAATGCTGTTGTTACTTCTTCTAATGTGGGGTCTTCTTCCACCTTCATTGTAGCTGTGTTTGGGGCAGTATAGCTTCTGTGAGTTTGTCGTCATTCAGAAGTTGCTGGAAGTACTCCTGTTTTTGATGTGCTATGGACTGGTGAGCAGGTTGTTGCTGGCATCCCTTATGAAGTGTGTCTGATGGCTATCCTCTTTAGCTTTCTGTCTTTGCCTTGCAACCTGATAGAGTTTCTTTGCCTCTCTGTCAGCCAACCAGCATTCCTTTTTAGCTAGTTTGTTTTTTTTCTCTCTCCCATGTTTTCCTGCACTCCTTCTTTCTGTTGATTGTTTCCTAGATGTCTACATTCTACTACCCACTTAGGTTCATATGTTCATAGGTAGGTACTAGGCTATTGGCCCTATGGCCTATATAAGCCTAGCCAAATGGTACCCTGGATTTTGCCACGCAAGAAAATTATTTTCCTGTGCCCTATCAAGCAGAGCCACAGAAGTGATCCCCGGGGTGAATTTCCTATCTCCCATCCAATCATCAAGATTGTTCTTGAAGAGTGCTAATGAGGAGCTTTGTTTGATATAGATAGGTAGTTTGTTCCAGAGTATGGGAAGGCTCTGGGACAGGAATCTATCCCTCTAGCATGTTCTGTTTATTGTGGTGACAAGGATTAGGTCCCTATAGCATGTAGCTTGGAGGGATTGGGATTTCTTTATGTGGAGCATCTCCAACAGCTCTGGGTTTGACATAGCTTTGTATGTTAGGCAGAGATCGCCTCTGAGTAGGCGATATATGACGGAGTAAAGCTGGAGTTTTTTGAGACAGTCTGCATAGGGCATCTGTTTGAGGCCGGTAATCCTCTTTGAGAGGTATTTCTGTGGCCTTTCCAGTTGTTGTAGATGTCTTGTGAGGCACATAACAAAAGGGGCGCTGTACTCTATAATGGGTCTAATGAGTGATGAGTAGAGAGGAGTAATGACCTCTTTTTTCCTAGATGAGAAACCTTTTGTGATGAGGAGTCCCACGTAGAAGGATTTCATGACTACTGTGGGGATTTGATTATCAAAGGAGAGACTACTGCCCACCTGTGTCCCAAGGTCTCTTATCACACTTTCGGTGTTAAGTAGACTACTGCCTATGTGGTAGTTCATGGGTACAGAGTTTTTACCAAAAGGGATGATAATGCACTTTTTGGCATTGAGCTTTAGGCCATGGCTTTGACACCAGGCATATGTCTCAGTGAGGCCCTTTTGTAGGGTGTCCACATCATTAGGAGTTTTGATTATGGCTCCTAGTTTTCAGTCATCTGCGAACTTAGTTAGCTTCTGTGTTAGCTTGTACTTCAGAGAAGTAGATACCAAACAGGAGAGGACCTAGGACTGAACCCTGTGGTACTCCACTTGTCACTGGTCTGAAGTTGGATTTAGAGTCTGCTACTTTCACAGTGTGGGTTCTGACAGTGAGCCAGTTGGCAACCCATCTTGTGACATAGGGATTTATACCTAGTTTAGTGAGTTTATCTATAATTCCAGAGTGGGGGATGGTGTCGAAAGCCTTGGCAAGATCTAGATAGACTGTGTGAAACACCTTACCCTCATCTACGGCTTTGGTGACTGCTTCAAAGAAGTCTATCAGGTTTAGGAGACATGATCTGGCCTTTTACAAACCTGAACTGGGTAGGATCCAGAGTTTGGAGATTACCAATGTCATTGTTTATAAGTTCCATGATGACACGCTCCTTAGCCTTGCAGACCAGGCTCATCAGGCTTTCCTTAGCTATACATGCTATTTTGAGATACTGCTTTTCTTTTTCATCTTCACCTGCTTTTATTCTTCCTGAGGTGCTGAGTATGTCCTTGATCTCTTTTACTTTCACTGCAGTCAACTTCCAGGTCTTCAGCTTAGTCTTTCTTGACCTTAGAGTCTTCTCTGACCACTGCTCACAGGTGATTGTGGCCACCAGTGGTTTATTCTGTAGGATGACTCTTTCAGTGGGGATGACCTTGCAGTCTGTTATTCTTTTCTGGTGCTCTCTTCTTGGTAGGAGGAAATCTACCCAATTTGCATGTTGGCAACTATTGCAAGTGATCTTATGAGTGCCCCCTCTGTCTCTTTCTGAGCTATGTTTTGACTGCCATCGAGCCATTTGTCAGACAGAAGTCTAGAATAACCTCTCTTTCTTTATTCCTGTTGTCCCACTCATGTGGATCCATGCAGTCCTAATATCCTGTTCTGTCCATAATGATATGAGCATTCAGATACTTCATTATTAACACCAGCTCATGTTGTCCTACTTTATATGGTAGGTAATGCAACTGCTGCCTGAATGCACTGTTTTCCTCATTATCACAAACCTGCTGTGGGGAATAGGTTGAAATTATGAATACTGCCCTGTCCTTGCACTGGTGTCTGATTGCCACAAGTCTATAACTAATTCTGATGACATCCCTCATTTCTTTCTGGAACCGTTTCTATTTTTCAATTCTGATGTAATTTCAAGTCTGTCCTCCCCTGACTAGTAGACACTGGATCCCAAGCCAAGTGGTTTTGCTGCACTGTTCTTCCATCTTGTTTCTTGGATACATAGGATGTCCACCTCCTCCTTACCATTGTGCCATTCTCTCCCAGGCTGTGTCCTGTCAGTGAACTTATATTGAGTGTAGCAATCCTTCATGTTCGTTAGGTTGATTTTTTATTTTGTTTTTATGTCTAGCTTTCACTCATCAGAGATATCCCAGGGAACCCAAGTGGGGCAACTGGACACTTGCTGGTTGGGCTTTATGGCAGGCATGCATTAGTCAGTTGAGGCACTTATACCCCACCCACCATTAGCACAGTTCCCTGGTATAGGTTGGAGTAGGCTGGGTTGTTTACACACTTATCATAAGCAAATACCCATGCCCATTTTTTTGGCAACATTAGTCAATGTGACGAAATCACCCTTTGCAAATGTTTACACTGCCGAGTGGCTAGACCTGACAAGGACAGCAGTTTGTGATCCTTGTTCTCCTACCTAGAGGATATTGGTCTATATAACTCCTGATCTGACTGGCACCACTTGCTTGCCCACAATTCCATTCACTTTTTTTGGGTGAGTTGGATGTGAAAATACTACCCCACAGAGACACAGGGAGAATATGCAAACTGTAAACAGGCAAGATTAAACCTTGTACATTGTGCATGAGTTCAAAGACCTTACCATTATGCCAACTATGTCTTTTTGCAACCCACCATAATTGTACCAGGTAATTACTGTACTCCATGCATTATGTGTGAGTTTCTTTGTGCCGCTACACCTACTTGACACATGACTGTGTGTTATGTTACCAACACTATATGTGCCATATCTGAGGTCTAATATCCATGTTTCCAACCTTGCAAATTTGTGTGTCAGTTACACAGACGGTGCAATTCCCATCCATCTTCCTGAAAGGTGCCACAGGCATTGCAGGGAATCAACAGCTATATTACTAGCCCATTATTTCTTCTTTATCTCTGTATTGCTGTATGTTTACAGCACTTTTATAGTTATTAAAACAAAATCCTTTCAATGTGCAAAAAGGTGATGGTGCTTTATATTGTGTTAACATATGGCACCTATTAATGTGGCACTAAAGCTGTTGAGGCCAGATGGCATGAATGTCAGTGACTTGCTTAACCTGTGCACTGTTCTAGCCATACATAGCAGCATGAGGTATGCACATACTGTGTATTATGAAACATGTGATGCGTATCACATCCACCTGGTTAGAGAGCATATGTAAATGCTGCACTTTTGTGCAGTACCACATATGGCACATGATTTTGAAATGTGCATCTGTGTATAAGGGTCTGCAGTACTGCTCCTTGAGCAGACCACTGTGTGACTATGTTTGCTTCCTCTAGGGAGAACTGTAAGGCTCCTGCATGGTGTGTCAGAAAGAGCAGGCTTTTCCTGTTTTTTTTTTTTTTCAGCATTGGGACATTAAATAGCACATGTTGAGCAATATGATGGCCTGGTTTGACCTGGCAGAGTTGTTGTCTGATTCCATGGGTATCACTTGTGCAGCAGAACAGTGCAGGCATCACCATGATGACCTGAGGTGGTGCCACCTGTTCCACCAGAGGTTTAGGAGATGCAGCTAGAGATGTAATGTAAACGTTTTTCTTTCATTCTTTGGCCATTTCTGTTGCATTGTGTTAAGTGTTGTCTATTTTTGCTTAAAGGTGTTTCCTTTGCTTTGCTTTATAGCTGCTGAGAAGCATTATTTAAATATGGTTAGCTACTGCAAAAGACAGAAGCACCTCTATAAGCAGAGGTATGTATGTTTTGCATATACTTCATGTAGAACTGCAATATTGTCCATTTCATTGTATGTTATCATCTTCTTCCCATTCTCTCTACTATAGGGAGGCCCAGCTGAGGCATCAGAGGTGTCTTGGCCTTGTTCAACTCAGTCACCATCAGCTGCTGTGGCTGATGCTCAGTCACTATGTTCATCTGTCTGTGCCTCTCAGGAATGGGGCAAAGGCTCCTCTTCTGGATGTGACATGGAGAGTTTGGTGGTACCTTCTGTTTTATGCTTTCAACAGGGGGTGAGCACTCCTATTCTTAAGAGAGATGTGGTAGAGGATACAGAATCTGATGGCTGTTGAGGTGAAACTGTAATTGGACACATGCATTAGAAACATGGAGCTCATTCTGTAGTAGCTTGATGAGTCACTGTCTAGCAGGCCGTAGCCACTTGGAAACTACAGGAGCCACCAGCCCATGACATTGGACATCCAGGTGTGTTATACTGGGGTTGTTACCTTCTGCGCTAGACTGTCAGGTAAACATACCAGTCCACCTTACCCTTTCCCAGTATCATTCTTCTCTTCTGTGTTATTGTTATTGGCACTGTCATGGGTACAGAGAGGTAGTCTTCTTTTGTCATGCATGTTATCCATACATGCTATGGTAGGGAAGCTCCTGCAGCATTGTGCTACAAGGCTATGCTACCTATAAACAATGTTCATCTACTTTATGGTGTGGCTTTTCTCTCAGTATGCTGCCACTATTCCTTGCCTGTTACATCCATACTTGGCTTTCGGCTACTCTGCACAGTGAGACCCTTTGTTTTAAAACTGTGAATGTGTGTTGTAGATCTCTATGTGTCCTGGCTTTTGTCAGCAAGAATTTGTGTATTGACCTCATGAAATTCTTGGCTCCCATGTGAAGAATAATCATAAAATTGTGGATTCTCTGTACTCTACTGCCTAAACTAGTTATCTTTGCCCTTCCTGCAGTAAACAGGTTACAGTCACTTGTCCTCTTTGTCCTCTACAGATATGCTATGTTTTCTTCTCTTTCTAGTAAATGGCTGCTTGGTTAACTGATTAATAAAATCAAAAGTTATTCTTGGATGATATTCAACCTCAGAGTGGGTAAGTCAACACTGCTAAAGGCTTGCAGTATCTAAAGTACTATTTTGGATTTTTTAGACAAATTTTTTGGTAGACCATTTGTCAAAAAAAAAAAAAAAGAACTATAAAGAGATGAAAACCAGATGCCCTGTGCAAAGTGGGGCAAGTTCCAACACCCCCTCATGTGAAGGCTTCAGTATTTGCATCTTCTTGTTACATATAACATCTTTCAAGGTTGCACATCCTTATGACAAGCTGCCTTCTTTCAACATACCAGTCTGCTGATTAAGACAGGCTGAAAAAAACTGTACAGCTACCACCATTATACCACTATAGCAGACCTTCTCTGGATGGCTTCAGTATGATAATGACACTATTTGTCTTACCGTTTAAAACTACACCAATTTGTGGTGGGTTGCAATTAACTTGCTTCTATTTTGACATTTATAGTTCCTTTTTATTTTTCCTCATTTAATATATATTAACATCAAACAAAAACTTATTTATAAAAATATACTTAGTTTACAGTATCATTTATTTAATAACAACCACAGTTTTTAAGTATCTAACTTTAGAAAGCATAAAGACAAAATGCCACTGAATGCTACAGAGGAACTACTGTTATCTGCCATTGCATATATTGTAGTTATAAGTTTCTGCAGTTTCCATCAAAGTTAATCAGTTTCTAGTATTTTAATACTTGAATCTTTCTTACCTTGAAGTGAATGCGTACATACTTTGACATGGGGTAATTGTTGATATCAAGAGGCAAAGTTAATGCAGAATTGGACTGTACTTTTGGGGCTTGAACCTGAGTGACACA
The DNA here is from genome assembly GCF_019279795.1 of Protopterus annectens. Taxonomy (NCBI): domain Eukaryota; kingdom Metazoa; phylum Chordata; order Ceratodontiformes; family Protopteridae; genus Protopterus; species Protopterus annectens. The sequence goes on from NC_056725.1 coordinate 1,901,693,568, forward strand.
GTCAGCATTGGCAGTTTTGTGGACTGCAAGAAAAGAACAAAGTCAGCTGGAAACATCTTGGAAAAAAAATTTTACATTTTCAAACATGGAATGTTAAACTACCACACAATGAAATAAAACCTAGGGAACAGGCAGTAGAGTTATGTTATTCAAACTGTATTTATTCAGTGTAGTTTCCCAGTCGTTTTATTATGTTTCTATTCATGTCCAAATAAGTAGAACCCTACAGAAATCTGTCTGATGTTACAGTTTGTGAAGCTGAAAAACAACCAAAACCTCTAGACACAGAACTACTAAAAAGAAATGGAAAAAAAACACGAAAGGAGCTATGTACTGTTTATGACAAAAATAATACACAGTTCCTTTTGTTTTGTTTTTTTTCACTGCTTTTTTTTAATTCTACATGTAAGGGGTTTGGTTGTTTTGTTTATATATATTTTTTTGTTTTTTTGTGGTTACCAGCTAGAAAAATAAACCAGTTAGTTTCCATGTATGCATACTCTACCTGCAATCCCAGACCAGAGATGGACAGTGCCATCTGCTTTCAAGAATGGGGTTGGGCTATGATGATACAGAAGTGGGAAGTAGGTGATAAGCCCAAATACTGCCCCACTGCATTTCTACTCCTTGGGACCTTGTGGACATATTCAGATTGATATTTGGGGTTCCTGCTAAAACCCCTGTGATGGCTTCCTGAATGATGGGCATACAATGCCTCTGTTCTTGCACCATATAAGGAGAACAAATCAATGACAGCAGCTGCAGCAGGGACTTGATGGTTGGCAGGCATGGAAGTGAAAAAAACAAATGAAGTAAACAAAGTTCTTGCACATGGTCCTAATCTAAGCTGAACATTTTATACTACATATCTTAAGATATTTTACTTAAAAGAGTAAAAGAAATTGTTTAGTTTCACAATGACTGCAAAAAGGGAACTAGTCATTTTGGATCAAGGCCAGCAATGTTTTGTTATAATGAATGCATGTTTTCTACATTTGACCAAATTTGTAAATAGCTATCAAACCTGGATACTGACCTTGAATGGAGGACAGGTATCCAGCATTCTGTGGTGAAGGTGGATCAGTGTTTCAGTGATGTGAACAGAAGGAAACTGGATGAGGTAAGATACAGGAGGAGATAGACTGCTAAGGGATTGCTGCCTGGATTCAATAAGTATACTTCCATTTCATGATTTTACAATCTTATATCCTATATCTCTGTATTCAGGTAACAATATTTATACAGGACTGTTCTTTTGCTTTGTTGTTGATTTGTATATATAACTTTTTTGGATGTGTGCCTTAGTATGCTGTTGACCATGGAGTTTATAAAAAAGACCTATATTGTACTACTACTGTACATTCAGAAGAGTTTACCAGTTAGATGGGTGACATAGTATATACAGTGATGGCAAACCTATGACATGAGTGTCAAATGTGACACGCCATGACGTTTTGGGTGACACACCAGTGTTCACCAACATCCAAGTTACCAAAGAAACTGCTTTTGCATTTGTTGCTTGCATCAAGTGCATTAAAATTATTCTGTGCCATGAGAAAGTTCACCAACACTGCTGCAGAGGTAAGAAAGTTATTAACCTCAAAGACTATTTTGGTATACTGTCTCAACAGAGTCTGCAAAGGGCAGTACTGGGATTGTTTTCTCTTCATGGTTATAGTTCTGCAAAGGGCAAAAAGTCTACAGTTCTAAGCCTGTGCTGTTTTACATTCCTCTCAACTGTCCTCCTTAATCCCTCCTAAAACTGGTGACTTTTTTACACTTAATAATGACAATAATTAGATTTACAGACTTATTTTACTTCAGAAAATGTATATTAATTCACACTCACTTTTTCTGTGAGTGTCTCAAATTAATAGTACTAGTAGTTTAAAACTGTCCATTTCTCTTATTTCTAGATTTGTCCCTGATTCTGTTCAGATTTATCCCTGATGTATTGAGAGATATGCCGTTTTATTTTTATTTATTTATTTTATTTATTCTTGTTGGGGTGGGCATGACAGCAGAGTCAAGTTAGGCATTTTCTCAAAGGTGTGTGGTCTATAACAATGGCCTTTGTGTAATACTTTCACTTATGGTCACTTCCTCATATAATAGAACTTACCTTCCACTTCCACATCTGGAGCATTTCTCCCCGGGCCTCCGCTGAAAACAGGCTCTGTGGAACCTAGTCGGACATTCCCAGTCAACAAATATTAAATAAATAAAATAAAAATTAAAAAAAACTTGCCTGAGCATACCAGCTTGACTTTTGAAATGCTCAATTTAATATTTCTTTAGGCTTATTTGTGTTCCATCTCTAGAGTGTTAGATCTTGCAGTCTCCTGGAGAAAGTGAGTCAGGCTGTATACTGCCTGTTAGAGATCACTCTCTCCCTGATTGAGAATAATAACATTTATGAAGTATGGGAGAATGGCCACCCCCCCATATGGGAGGTGCCGGGGTATGTCCCTTCCAAAAGTGATTTTTGTTAAAGATTGTATTTACTTGTATTGCACATAAGCTTGAGCACATGATAAACAGGTTTCCTAGATCTGCAGTACGAGGTAATGTTGCTGTGGATTTGTGATGTGAATATGGCTGTGGTCTACTACAAGTATTCCTCTAGAAGTGGCTTGCAACACACTTTTTTGCTGCCACTTGCTCAGAAAAGCAGACATTCTCACTCCCAGTAACCCAATCTCCCATAACTACTAAGTCCTCCTAACACGCAACTCTATAAAAGTGCATATCCCTACCAGACCCCTAACTTTAGCCCTAAAAATCCCACCCATTTCCTAACCAGAGTACTTGCTCCCTTACCCTAAAACTCCAACCCTTTTAAACCTAAATACCCTAATAGCTCCCTAACCCTAAAACTCACCTTATGCTCCCTGTATTTAAGACTTTTTTTCTTTATTCCTAACCCTAATACTCTTGTACTGCCTCCTAACCCTAAAACTCCTTTCTTACTCCCTATACCTAAAAAGCTATTCCTGCCTAACACTAAAACTCTTCTTCCACTCCCTAAAGATAAATCCCCTTCCCAGCTATTGCCCTAGTCTACACTCCCACCCCTTTCACTTCCTATCTGCTTATCCAAACTCATATTTGAGTATGTGCATGAACAGCGGCCTACATGAGCGACAAGATGCTTGAGTCCCTGGCTTTGAATCAGGGGTCTTTGCATACTTGGGGCTTGAGTCCTTGTAGTAGAACCATAAGGCTAGTTACAGAAACTGTATGGATCCCTGTCTGTCTGCCTATCAACATCTGAAGATGTGTATGTGTATGTTGCTGTATTATGATACATTGCATATCTTTGCACCACTGCTTATAGGATCATAGGAGTTATAAGGCAACTAAGCCTTGAGGCCTTTCTTCCTTGACAATACCAATCATTAGGCCTTACCTGTCATTTCAAGAAGGACCAGGCCATTCATACCAGGGATGAATTTATGAACACCCATCTAGTTGTCCAGTTCCTTTTTATGAGCAGACAGCATGCCATTCTGCTGAACTTGAAGTGGGAGTTTATTTTAGAGAAGGGGTAAGAGCTGTGTGAAAAATCTCTTTTTCTAGTCATATTTATTTATTGGAGTAGATTAAAATCTCTGGGCATTAATGCAGCCTAACAGCACGAGGTTCCCAGGTTTGATTCTTGGCTTGGGTACTTTCTGTGCAGAGTCTGCATGTCCTTTATGTGTTCACGTGGGTTTCCACTGGGTGTTCTGGTTTCCTCCCACATTCCAAAGACATGCAGAAGATGGACTGGACACTCTAAACTAGCCAAAACTGTGAGTGTATGTGTGAGTGCTTGGTGCAGAACTACCACAGCAGGGCTAGCTACCTGGTGGTGTAAAGTTTGGCTCTAGATGATTGTCACTGTTGAAGTGACACCCCAACTCCATATACAAAAATGGGAATAAAGGAGTTATGGATGGAAGGACTAAAATCATGGTTCTTAGTGTTAGCTGGATTGTTTGATTTACTGAGATATAAGAGTTCTTGGACTACTGGATCCCTTATTTTTTATTTTATTTTAGCCCTTATAGCCCTATAACCGAGACACAGGTCCCCCAAAAGTCTATTTGAAAATGAGTATAGAGATAAACTCTCCATTTTCTCTTTGTAGTTCAAATCATTTAAGCCCTTGATCTTTTTTAGCTCCAGACCTATGGGGTCCTTCCAGTTGATTGATATGCTTAGTAAGGTACATCCCAAAGGGAGCGTTATATTAAATGATGAGTCTAATCAAAGTGCAGTACAAGGAGGTGATACTATGTCAACGTAATGGTCAAATGGAAGACGGTTGTCCACCTCTGTATCCAGGTCTCTGAAGATATTTCCATTTTTAAATGGTGTGTTATCTGTACTCAAGTTTAGATTTAGGAGGTGCTTACCAAATGCTTCAATGTTATACTTTTTGGCATTGAACTTAGGCTCATTTTTAGTACACCAGCTATTGACAAGTGTAAACTTATACTAGAGTGCATACTTGTCAAAGGGGGAGTTAATGACTCCCAACTTACAATCATCTGCAAACTTTGTTAAAAAAAGTTCCTTGTTTGATAACTGGAGATATAAGAAGTAGATGACGAAGAGAAGTCCCAGCACAGATCCCTGTGGAACTCCACTGGACACCTTCATGTTCTCAGAGGACAAACCCCCTACTCTTACTGTTCAAACCCTGTTAGTTAGCTAATCACTTAATCACATACAGGACATTTGGTGCTCCTTCAACTTGTTTATTATATTTACATGTGGAATGGTATTGAATGCCTTGGCAAAGTTAAGGTACACTTTGTGGATAGCTTGTCCACAGTTTATAGCCTGAGTAACTCTCTTAAAATAATTTACAAGACTCATTAGATAGGATCTATCATTGACAAAGGCAAACTGCTGGGGGTCATGTCTGATAAGATTTTTGATATCATAGTTAATTAAGTCACTTTGCATATAAGGCTCATTAGGCTGAGGGATTTGTAATTCTTGGGATTTGTGGTGAGAGAACCCTTATGGAGTGGCATCACAACAGCTATGGACCACTCATGTAGGACAAACTTATTTGTTAAGGTGCTGTTTTATACTTGCAATACCTATTGCTTTGTGCTGTACTGCTCTAGCTGTGTAGGTATTCCATGCTACTGCTTATGTCCTGTACTGGGTGTTTGTGATTTCCTGTACCACTGGCTCTTTTGTATTTGTATGGACATTATAGCTGTGGTGCTATAACAACTTAGTATGACAGTGGTCTATTATTTGGCCATGCAAGGGAAGTATATGACAGATTGATTGGTAATGGTTTCCAGTACGTGTGACAAATGCTATGCACATGGCAATATCTGTACATTTAAAGACATGATTATTCATTGCCAACTATAAACCTGTTTCCCTGCTAGGGGAGAGAGAATGGGCTGCTGTGTGACATACCTTCATTATGTGGCACTTTAGCGGAGTATATTATATGGTACTGTCTTCATTGCTGGCATTCTAGCTGATATTTGTATATGTGATGATCCTGATGTATGAAAGTGTTGTTTGTACAGAGCTATCACTGGATATTGTCCATCTGAAGAAGGAAGGCCCATAGACAGGAGGCTAGCAATCTATTGGATAAGTCACCTCCTCAACATGAAAGAAGTTCTCAGGGAGTAAGTGCCATGTGGGAATCTGTGACCCCCCCATAACTTGTAAGGTAGATCTTAAGCAGGCAGTCTAAAGTGTGGTGGAGAAGGCCTTTGGTTGGTGACCCCAAGCCTATGGGCATTGCCACCATACTGTCGGGCATCATACAGGTATTGGAGACATGCACCTAGTGTGACGCTCTTGTGTCAATTGTTCTCACATTAAATATCTGGCCAAAATGTACATGCCAAGGTCTACTATACTTGTTACTGTGGTACACTAATGCCTGTCTTGTGCCACTAGCTGTCAGTTCCCACATTTCCCCTACTATTCACCTCTGGCTATGCATGTTGTGAGGTCCATTTGGGTGGTATGGTTGGTCATCTATTTATTCTGTTAGCTGTTCTTTGCTTGGACAACTATGTACTGTATATAATTCATAAATACTTACTCATTTGACTGGCATGCCTGCATTAACATGGTTGGGCCTTGGACACCTGTCTACTGCTGAAATACATATGTCAGTATACATTTTTCTTAGATGCCAGTGTTTGTATGGATGCTGAAACAGTTGCAGTAGGTAACAGTGTACAATTTGCTTAAAATTAATTTTTCTTCTCTCGTTTAACATATCTGGCTGGTATTTCCTATCCAAACTGTCTACACATATTACTCTCTCTGCAGTTAATACCTATGCTACTAAATTCATCTTTGATGTACTATGTCATGATGTTACTCTGAATTGTATATTACATATTAGAAAATGTATTTTATTTTAGGCATTGCTATATTTCCTTATTTATAACTTAATGCTAACTAAATTTCTTAAATATATTGTTACTGCATTCTCAAAATACTGTACTTTTGCCTTGTAAATATTCCTGTTATATATTTCACTTTCTCTGTTTTTGTACTAAGTATCTTACAACTTGAATTGTTAGTTTTTTTTTCTTATTTTTACTATTTACTTTCTTGTGGTGCTGCAGTAGCATTGTCACTTCACAGTAAGACGCTGTCCGGTTCGATTCTCAGCTAGAGCATCTTCTACGTGGAGACATGCGTGAATGGGTGTACCTTCATTGAAGGTTGTGTGTCAGGGCTGGTAACTCAGCACATAAAAATCAACTATCAATCATTAGTGGACCGGAGTTCCGCTGTGGCGACCCCTAACCGGGAAAAGCCGAAAGACACAACAACACAACAACAACTTTCTTGGAGCTTTTCTGCACGGGTCTCACCTGAAAAAGGTCTCTCTCCCAGTCAGACTAACCCTGTTAACAAATATAAAAATAAAAACAAAATAAATAAATAAAATTGCTCGTTACTCTACAAGCTATGTATTTCCTGCGTGGCTGCATTTGCTTTCCTGGATGCTGCTGGCAGACTATGGACTGTGAACTGCCATCACTCCTATATGTATGTATTGATGTATGATGCCCACCATCATGTACGTATATATTGATGTATGATTCCCACCATCATGTACATATGTATTGATGTATGATGCCCACTATCATGTACGTATGTATTGATGTATGATTCCCACCATCATGTACATATGTAGTGATGTATGATGCCCACCATCATGTACGTATGTATTGATGTATGATTCCCAGCATCATGCACATATGTATTGATGTATGATGCCCACCATCATGTACGTATGTGTTGATGTATGATGCCCACCACCACGTACTTATGTATTGATGTATGATGCCCACCATCATGTATGTATGTATTGATGTATGATGCCCACCATCATGTATGTATGTATTGATGTATGATGCCCACCATCATGTACTTATGTATTGTTGTATGATGCCCACATCATGTATGTATGTATTGATGTATGATGCTCACCATCATGTACGTATGTTTTGATGTATGCTGCCCACCATCATGTACGTATGTATTGATGTATGATGCCCACCATCATATACGTATCTATTAATGTATGATGCCCACCATCATGTACTTATGTACTAATGTATGATGCCTACCTTCATGCACGTATATATTGATGTATGATGCCCACCATCATGTATGTATGTATTGATGTATGATGCCCATCATGTACTTATGTTTTGATGTATGATGCCCACCATCATGCGTCTGTTCACATTTGTCAGATGTGGATGACTTATAGGTTCATAGGTTCATAGTTTAGCACTAAGCTAACTGCCCTTGCGAGCCATTTTAAGCCTAGCCAATTATCCCTTGTGAGACTCAAACCCTGCATCTTGTGTTTGTAAGGCAAACACCTTAGCCATTAAGCCACCCTCCCAATATGGTTGCCTTCTGTTTTGGGCATCTTGCACAGGCAGCAGTTGGATTATTATGGGCAACACTGGACACAGAGCAAGTACTGGTTTAGAGTTGTTACACATGCCAACAGAAATCGACTGTTGCTTGGTAAAAACTTTTTTCCTTGTAAGTATGCATAGTCTGGTATTTATTTAGACAGAAATACAAATAAGTGGGTAGATAGAGAATATAGGGAGACAGAGACAGTTAGATAAATAGACAGAGAGATGGACAGACTGAAGAGAAAGATAGGTCATTAATTCTGTTTGCAGTGTGGGCCACTATCCTTTTAACCTCTCTGCATCTAGCACTTTTATAAGATGGAAACTGGATGTAATCAGGTGGTCCTGTTTCTGTCACTTTATAACTGTGTTTTGTGTTGGGCACCTTGTACATGTAGTGTCTGTACAACAATTGTGATGTTGTTCTGCACAAATGCCTGCTGCAGTGTAGCCACAGACAGGGACAGCTTCATTTTGAACTTTTATACATCTCTGAGCTGCTACATACATGAAAGGTCAGTGTACTTATACATTCCCTATATGCTGCATTCCATCATGGTTTGTTGATCCACCCCCCCCCTCAGCTAGCATCTGTCCTATGTTTGTACATTCACCTTCCTTATTTCACTGTCATATATGGACATACTTACTAGTCATCGCTGACTCTAACATCTTGTGTCTTCAATGTGAGGATGCTTTGTTGTGGTGAGTTTCATTGCTGTATATTATTTTATACAAACTGAAGGTATGCTTTTTGGATTTCTCCTCTTTTCCACCGTGGTACAACAGTGAAGTCGGTATATATAATTTGGGGGGTGGGGTGCTTTCACTTTAGGGGGTTTGGGTCATACATCTCTGCAATTCATATTTTTTTATGTTTTTATTGGCTTTTCAAATCACCATTTTCAAAATCACATTTTTGGTAAACAGTGAGCCAAAAAAGGTGTTGTCAAATGTTCATAGGTAAACCCCATATGTGTCATACTTATCTCTGTTTATCCTGTCTGTGTAATGTGTCTGCTTTTTGCTTCTTTAACTGGTTGATGCATAATGTTCTCCCTCAAATAAGCAAACAAAAAAAGTCTTCACCCTGCCCACTGAAATTGATTAATGCCTGAAGTTGTATTACTTTCCTGGTGGAGAACTTTCCACGTTGTTTTGTAGATCTTTTGGAATACAACTCAAAATCACATTTCTTAGTGGCTGAAGTGTTAGAAAGGTTGTTAAAAAACTTATCCATAGTATTATACCCTACATAGTACAACATTTCAGTTTTTTTATTATCTGTATGTTGTGCATAATGCATTAATTTGTTGGTTGTTTTATTTATATAATACTGTTTTATTACTATTTAGCAGTTAAGCTTAGTGCTGACAAAGGATTATAATGTATAATACTTTGTTTTCTCTTAGTTCAAGGTTTATGATTAGCATTTTTCATGGCAAGGTGGGATTGGTGGTATCAGAAATAAGAATAGTTACAGTGTTGGATAGTCAAGAGTGGTATAGTCCACCTGATCGGGCAAGGAAATGATTGCAGTCTTAGAAGTATATCATTCTCCAAGACATATTTTATACAACTCTAGAACAGTCTTGGGTGAAGCAGAGTATTGTTTTTGCTGATGGTAATTGGCTGTAAGTAGTTTAACTTTGATCTAATATTCATTTCTGAGTGTTTTAACAGCACAGACAATAAAAATGAAGTCTTCAAAACAAAAGATAGTGCTGGCCGCAGCTGTACATTAACTACTGGTGGCCATGCACCTTCTTGTGGATGCACATCAGCATATCACTAACAAGCCATATTATCTGGAGCTGTAAACACTAACAGGCCATATTATCTGGAGCTGTAAACACTAACAGGCCATATTATCTGGAGCTGTAAACACTAACAGGCCATATTATCTGGAGCTGTAAACACTAACAGGCCATATTATCTGGAGCTGTAAACTTGCTCATTCTGGGGAGGAAGAAGGACCTGAAGTTCAAGCAGAAGAGTCTTATAACTAACCAGAATCTCTGTCGTGTCCCTTGTCCTTAACCCCACCCCTCAGGAACGCATTCATTAACCTGCTTGTGTTACACTCAGGAACCACATTAGAGGGGGAAAGATACAGAGGTGAGTCATGACTACAAGGTCGGGGTTTTTGTTCTGTTCTAGGTGTGAAAATAATATGCAGTTAGGAAAATATGTACTGGAGTTTCTTATAAAGATCTCAATAACTGAGCTAGCTAATTCATTAAGCACTGCATCTAATCCTGCTTTACAGGAAAGAGCAAGAGTTAGTAGAGTCCACAAAACAAAGCATGACTTCTCTGCATACAATGGTACTCAGGAAAGAGTCCATGAAACAAAGCACAACTTCACTGCATGCAGCGGTTCTCAAGAAAGAGTCCACAAAATAAAGCATGACTTCTCTGCATGCAGTGGTAGTCAGGAAAGAGTTCATGAAACAAAGCATGACTTCACTGCATGCAGCGATACTCAAGAAAGGGTTCATGAAATAAAGCATGACTTCTCTGCATGCAGCGGTACTCAAGAAAGAGTCCACAAAACAATGCATGACTTCTCTGCATGCAGTGGTAGTAAGGAAAGAGTTCATAAAACAAAGCATGACTTCTCTGCATAAAGTGGTATTGAAGAAGGAGTCCATGAAACAAAGCATAACTTCTCTGCATGCGTCAGTACTCAGCAAAGAGTTCACAAAACAAAGCATATCTTCTCTACATGCAACAATACTTAGGCGAGCCTACACATGACATGAACTATTCAGTAGTGAACTTTTGCAGAAATGTTATGAAATAAAAAGCAAGCTCTGAGCGTTTTTCTCATCACAATGTAGTGACTTCTCCTCAGGGCAATCATTTCCAGCTCATACAATTTCACGGGAAACTAATTTTAGATTTCAGCAGAGTTTTATGCTTTGAAGTTTTGTTTTCTTGGAAGTTTTGACTGTTTTTTCAGTTAGTGTTTATTAGATTTTATTGTCTGTTAGAATTCCTGCATAGACAGTAATCACAGTCGGGGGTAGTCTCATTCATTGATATCCTGTTACTGCCTATTTAAGTGGTACATTTTGGCCGGCTAAGATCTAGCTGTATTCAACTGGACGTATAAGAGACTTTAAGTACCTTTTATCTGCACTTTTTTCAAATAATACAGCATTTTAATTGATTTATTTGTGTTGCATAGAATTTTAACTAAAATGGAAGTTTTGACTCTGTTTTTTCAGTTAGTTCCCCACCCATCTTCCCTGGTTTTGTTTTGGTGTTAATCTTGGTGGCTTTGAAATTGCCCGTCCCTCTTACAAATTTGTGTTTGGATACTCCTTCTGGGCCTATCTCAATTGCTCATTCAACTGAGTGCAGTGAGATCATATTCTGATTTCAGACACTCCTACTGTGTACAAAGAGAGCATCTGGGAAAGAAAAAAAAATGTAAGCTTGTTTCCTGCCTTTCCTGTAAGTGGTCTAGACTGTTTGTAGGCTTCTGAGCCCCCAAGCCTTTCTTTGTTGGAGGGAAGCCTTCTAGCTTAATTTTGTTTTTTAGAACTAGCCAGTTTTCTACTTTCAGCACTCAATTCTGTTTCTTTGAACTCAGCACTTGTTCAGAACTCATTGTAAGCACTAAATAAGCTGCAAATTACTACAGCACTCAACTTTCCTCACTTGTCTAGAGGAAAGCAATTTTTAGTACTTAATAAATAAGCACCTATCCAGGCATGTCTAAGGGTCAGCTTCCGGTGATTTCTCCTGTCTACCTGATGAATCTGGGCATCTTGGGGCAATGCAGCAATTGCCTCATGTACACAGACAACCCTCTCCTCCTACCACCCAACACTACAACCTGTGAGAGATGCCCTTATATAGCCAAACTGGAAGCAAAGCTCTCTTCACCCAAGACTGGACTAGACAGTCAAGAGGAGAAGGTAAACACTTGCACCACACCACACTCATCACATAGTCTCTCAAAACCTACACCACCAAAACACACTCATAGAAACCCAAAACACACACCTACATTTGCGGAGGTTCTCAATAAAAACCTGCCCAAGCATCAGGGACCTCCAAAGCAGAAACGCAAGCAAACTCCACTCCCCAATGCAACCCAAATGAGACACAGCCCACAAACTCAGTGTGCCACTCAACCACAGCCCATAAGGCATAATGTACCCAACACTCTAGTCATAGGTGACTCTATAGTCAGGCACACTGATGTTCCATTCACCAGGCTAAACAAGGAGAAAGTTACTGTGAGCTGCCTGTCAGGTGCCAGGATCTGCCACATAATGCATGCACTCAAGTCACTCCACAACAGGTACAAATATGACACTGTCATTGTCCATGTTGGTGTGAATGACCTGAGACATACCTCCCTGGACTACAAGAAAAAAGACATGGAGGAGCTCTCCGATCTTGTAGCCCAGACAGGTATGACCCTAGTCCTGAGTAGCATCCTGCCATCGCCCAGAATGATACCACAGTACAAGGACAAAAGGATTGACTTCAACAATTGGTTAAGTTTCTGGTGTCATTCTAAGGGGATCCAGTATTTGTCTGCCTGTGACGACATGATCAACAGACCACGATGCTTTTCCAGAGATGACCTGCACTTGTCGCCCTTGGGATTCCGGATACTGGCTAAGGCTCTTGCCACCCTTATAGTGCCTTTTTTAGGCAAGGTTCAAATGACAAATTCACCACTGTAACAGGTACAAGCAAGCAAAATCTGAGGGTAATGCTACTCAGTGCTAGAAGTCTAAACCTCAAAATGCACTCACTTGAGGCACTCCTTAAAATGGAGAACATCGACATCTGTACAGTGACAGAGACCTGGTTCAAAGCTCCAGAGAGCATCCCTGCATCACCATGCTATAATTCATACCCCACCTTTCGGCCACCTAACCCGGAATGAAGCACTAAAGGTAGAGGCGTGTCCATATTCATTAAGGATATCCACACCTCCAGGCTAGTTGCACAGCATAATGCATCTGAGATTATCCAAGTGCTACTAACTCTGGGCAAGACCACAATCCAAATTGTAGCTTGCTACAGACCCCCCCCACCATGCCCCAGGATTCCCACTCCCCATTTCTTGATACACTGGAAAGTATTAGGGTACAACCCAACACCCTAATAATGGGTGATTTCAACTACCCCACCATTAACTGGGAAAACTACTCATGTACCAACTCTTTTGATCAACGTTATCTGGAATTCATAAATTCCAACACCTTGGATCAACTTATTCACACCCCCACCAGAGGAAGCAATATCCTAGACCTGGTCATTACCAACACAGGCAACCGGTGTTCCACACATAGAGGTCAATTCCTCATTGGTCAGATCTGACCACAAGCTAATCACCCTAGACATCCACATCCCTCCCCCACCCCCAATTAGGGAAACCACCGTAAAAAACTTCTCCAAAGCCAACTTCACACTTCTTAAAACAGAAGTGCCAAACTTCATGACACCCAATGCAGACAGACAATAGAGGTACGACTGCTGAATCTTACACAAATGCACTTTATAAGCACTTACACGAGTGCATGGATCATGCTATCCCTAATGGAACCAAGATGGTATCCTCCAAAAAAAGGAAGCCAATCTGGTGGTCCTCTGCCATAAACAAACTCTACAAAAGAAGAAAGAAACTGTTGCAAAAAAGAGTAAAATCTCATGACTGGAGGAACTCCCTGGTCAACCTCAGTAAGAAGATGAGATCCCTCATAAAATCCTGCAAAGCTAGTTGCTAATTGCCACTGACTCTAAAGACAACCACAAAGCATTCTATAGCTATGTCAAGAATCTCAATGGCAACAGTCAGATCTGCTCTGAGTTACAGCACAATGGTACTAAATATACAGAACCAACTGATATTGCCAACATCCTAGCAAATAGGTTCAATGTTAACTTTACCCCCCACTCATCCCCTAGAGGGCCCATCTCTATACTTGAAGAATGCAAAGTTCCTGTAATCATGGCTGCACAGGTAAAAAACACACTCTCCAAAGCCATGAACACAGTATCCATGGGACCTGACAATATCCCAGGCTGCGTTCTACATGAACTACAGAATGAACTGGCACCCTACCAAAGTACCATGTTCAGTCATAGCCTCACCTCAGGCTTTGTGCCCACTGAATGGTGCACCACAAAGGTTATCCCACTCCACAAAGGGGGAGCCACGACGGACCCTGGGAACTACCGCCCCATTAGCCTGATGAGCCTGGTCTGCAAGGCCATGGAACGTATCATCATGGAACTCATAAACAAAGACATTGGTAATCTCCAAACTCTGGACCCTACCCAGTTCGGGTTTGTAAAAGGCAGATCATGTCTCCTAAACCTGACTGACTTCTTTGAAGCAGTCACCAAAGCCAGCCATAGATGAGGGTAAGGTGGTTCAAACAGCTTATCTAGATCTTGCCAAGGCTTTTGACACCATCCCCCACTCTGGAATTATAGATAAGCTCACTAAACTAGGTATAAATCCCTATGTCACAAGATGGGTTGCCAACTGTCTCACGGACAGAGTCCACACTGTGAAAGTAGCAGACTCCAAATCCGACTTCAGACCAGTGACAAGTGGAGTACCACAGGGTTCAGTCCTGGGTCCTCTCCTGTTTGGTATCTACTTCTCTGAAGTACAGGCTAACACAGAAGGTCTTTGGCTAACAAAGTTTGCAGATGACTGCAAACTAGGAGCCATAATAGAAACTCCTGACGATGTGGACATACTACAAAAGGGCCTCACTGAGACAGATGCCTGGTGTCAAAGCCATGGCCTGAAACTCAATGCCAAAAAGTGTATTGTCATCCCCTTTGATAAAAACTCTGTACCCATGAACTACCACATAAATGGAAGTCTACTTAATGCCGAAAGTGTGATAAGAGACCTTGGGACACAGGTGGACAGTAGTCTCTCCTTTGATAATCACATCACCACAGTGGTCAGGAAATCCTTCTATGTGGCTCACCTCATCACAAAAAGTTTCTCATCCAGAAAAAAAGAGGTCATTGTTCCCCTCTACTCATCACTCATTAGACCCATTATAGAGTACAATGCCCCTTTTTGGTATGTATCTCACAAGACATCTACAACAACTGGAAAGGCCACAGAAATACTTCACAAAGAGGATTACTGGCCTCAAACAGGTGCCCTACGTAGACCGTCTCAAAAACTCCAGCTTTACTCCATTGCATATCGCCTACTCAGAGGCGATCTCTGCCTAACATACAAAGCTATGTCAAACCCAGAGCTCTTGGACATGCTCCACTTAAAGAAATCCCAAGCCCTCCGAGCTACACGCTCTAGGGACCTAAACCTTGTCACCACAATAAACAGAACATGCTGGAGGGATAGAGTCCTGTCCCAGAGACTTCCCATACTCTGGGACAGACTACCTATCTATGTCAAACAGAGCTCCTCATTAGCACTCTTCAAGAAAAATCTTGATGATTGGATGGGAAATAGGAAATTCACCCCAGGGATCACTTTTGTGGCTCTGCTCAACAGGGGCACAGGAAAATAATTTTCTTGGGTGGCGAAAGCCAGGGTACCTTTTTGGCAAGGCTTATATAGGCCCTAGGGCTAATAGCCTAGTACCCATCTATGAACCTATGAACCTATAAGAAGGTTGAGCAGCTTTTTCTTATATATAGCTATTTCCTAGTTTGGAATAACACACACACACACACACACACACACACACACACACACACACACACACACACACACACACACACACACCATACAAAATATATGAGGACATCACTGCAGTATGATATATGTGTTTGTAAAACTGAAACATATTTTTTATTTCCAGTTTTAGATTCTGTGTGATGTGTATTGAAATGAATAGTGTTGCCAGCAATGAAGACATAACAAATGTGGAAAAGAGCTTTTAAATCAGTTTATTATTCTTTCATGATTTACACAAGGAATACAAAATACAAATTTCACTCTTTTAAATGACTTTTTTCATCAAAGAAAAAAAAAGAAAGGAAGCACCAAACAGTGACGACAGAAAATAAAAAGTCTTACCTGCTGTAACCTGCAGCAGTCCTGATAGATCAGCCGGGATTTCTAGGTGACTGACATTCACAACCTCTCTTTTTGTCAGCTCCTGAAAGCCAAAAGCAGAAAACATCAGTTAGCATTTTTCTGTAGCTGCTTCATATTGGCACACTACAAAATCCATTAGAGAGACGATTGAATTCAAGGATAGTACTGAAGTTACGTTTGCAATGGCTTCTTAAAGCTACCTTTAGAGATGTCTGCTGTGCTTGTTCTTAACACCATAACATTGCTTTACCTTCAGTCTGTCTGAAAGAATTTCTTGATGTCACATAGTTAGGATTCAGTAAGTTGCCTCAGTTAACAACCATGATAAGGTCTTGTGACTGTCTGCTGAAGCCACTATAAAATAATGATGGTGCATCTGTAATGTTATGAATGACAAGGGCTATAACCTCGTGTGGAATTTCTTTACATTTTGATGCTTCTGAATCACATGGTTTATTTCTCTCTAAGCAATGGCAAGTTCAACTTATTCCCTACAGTGGGAGTTCTGGAAGTTTGCACTGTGACTTCCAATGTACAGACCCTAAGTTTTTTGAAAGAAACAAATTGCCTACACATTTCAAATAAATGCTCCTATCTCTGAAGCCATAAGGGGTTACTAAACTATTTTTATAGTGGTAGTATCCTTTAGGTTCTAGGTCTTAAACAGAATTTTATAAATCACAGTAAACAGAAAAATTATTTTGTTTGTAATATTTTGTAAACAACTTACAATATTTCAGCAACCACTCAAGTTACACACATACTGTCATCAGCATTTTATCTAGCTGAGAGCTTTCATATGAGGCTAAGCTGTTCTGTCTTTGTTACCTGGTTGTTGAGATATTTAGAAAAAACATCACATTCATGACAATATAAATGAATATTATATGAACAACAATGTTTATTTATCTGCACTAGACAGAAGTCAACTATGCATTTTTTTGTGTTTGCTACTACGTAAACTTTAAGATGAAATATTTCAGTACTTTGTACACAGCATTGTTTTGGAATTATGGATGGAAATATAAACAAGACATAGTGGGTGTGTCAGTAGGATGTAACTGCAGAGGCCCCTACAGGTGTCACTTGGCTGTGATGTCTGCATCAAAGAGACTCCTTCCTCAAACATACTGAGAAGGACAAATGTAATATTGTTCTCACATTTTCTCTAAGTATGTTTGTTTGTCTTTTCTGCTTTTCCTGGTTAGGGGTCGCCACAGCGGAACTCCGGTCCGCTAATGATTGGCAGTTGATTTTTATGGTGCCGAGTTGCCAGCCCGAAGCCACACCTTCAGCGAAGGCACGCTCATTCACCCATGTCTTTCGGAGGCCACTCGACTGTGGGGAGGACATGCAGACTCCACACAGAAGGCACTCCAGCCGAGAATCGAACAGGAGAACCTCTTGCTGTGAGGTAACAATGCTACCGCTGTACATATATAAAATGTTTGTTACTGAAAATGCAATTCTGCTTAATGTGTTGGATGTATATATTTAAAGTGTTGTGATGTCTACTATCTATATAATTGTTACTTCCAAATGACTGAAGTTGTGGATGAAAAGGCTCTTTGAACAGTTTACTGTCATCATTAAAAGGTTTAATAAAAAAGTACACCTGCTTGATTCAGGGAGTATGGTAACTAGCAAAAAAGCTTTGATACCTAACAGGCAGATAAATTCTGTTAAAAAGTAGGCATTGTTTGTGTGACTATCCTCCAGCCAAAGTAAAACTTCATATATCAGTTGGAGCACAAGGCATTATGTGGTGTTACTGCCAGACCTAGCCCATGATAATGCTGGAAAGAGACTTCTTGGTTTTCAGATCGACAGACAAGTCCCAAGAGACATTAGGAACTGAGGAAAGCAGTAAAGACAATATACCCTTTTCAGAAATGGACCTTCTTGTCAAAAATGCAAGAAAATGGTCATTGTAAAGGATTACATTGTCTCCTAGTGCTATTACTACATACATTTAAAACAATATGAATGCAGTTTTTGTGACATTTGGTTAAACTCTCTAAGTGACACTAGTATATACTAATTGTAGACTGTGTTACATCTTCCCTGAGGCCATGTCACTCTTGGGAGGTTTCAGCAAAAGCCATTGTTAAAGTGATAGCAAAGGTGGGGTGAAAGAGGTGTCTGCCTTAGGTGCAAGCTGTAAGGGGCCATGGTTAGCTCTGTAGGAGAGGTGCTAGTTAGTCCTTGCAAGCGGCATCAGCAGTCATTCAAACAGTCACACTTGTTTAAATGGCAGTCAGTTAGTGGTTGTCAGTTAGGAACTACTATAGGTCTTTTTTGCAGTTTACCAAAGGTATCTGATATGGATTAGCAAACAGATATTATGTAGATATATATATACTAAATCTTTGCTTTGCCTGAGAATCTGTTTTATTTTTGTTTGTGAGAGTCACTCGATGAACTGCAGTAAGGAACTATTATAATTCTTTTACAACAGTTTACCAAAGTGGTTTGATGCAGCAAAAAGCTATTGGGTATATACACAATAAAACTTTTGGTCCTCATCCATAAGGAGAAAACTTCTTCCTTTTTTTTTTGTCCTCACCTTTAGTCCGAGAGGAGGGAAGCCAAATGGTGACAACTAAGCTTGCTATAGCTCTGCAATTAATGCTCATGTTTACTCAGATGAGAAAATCCAAGGCGATCTTAGCAGTCCAGTGAAAACCCTTTATGTTCAAAGTTATGAAAGAATTGTGCCATTTTTTTTTGTTTATTAAATTAAGCAGCACAGGACTTGTGCATATTACCTTTATACCAACAGGGATGTTTCAATGACTTTAATACCATTTTGAGATGAATCAGACAAAGAAGCATATCTTCTCTGCATGCAGTGGTTCTATAAGGAACATTCCATAAACCTTTACAGGGTTCAGCCCTTTTAAACATCTCTATGGGAGGCAATCTAGAGACATAGTAAATGTAGCCAAGGAAACCTGGGAGCTGGAAATTGTCTCCTTCAAAATATATATCAGAGATATAAGAAAGGATGTCGGCCATCCTATCTTTTGTGATGAAGCTAATGAAGTTCCGAGGACACCCGTTCATATGCCCCAGGATATACCAACTAGAGGCTCAGTGATGATATCGGACATTGAGATGGCTGATGCGAATTCTGTCCAGGCCCTAGACCCTTTAGAGTTTCCACCATTGCTATGAGATGCACCCCTGCCAATCAAGAAGGCATGAATCAGAAGCAGAGAACCAGAAGGAAATGTAGGAAGAAACAGGAGCAGGAGTAGTCCAGGACCACTGGCAATGAATTGAGTAAAGCAGGTCTTCAAAACAAACTAATTATTAGCATCTCTCATTACATTTTGAGTTCAGATGAGATATCAGTTTTGGATAAGAGGTTAACCTTCATACCTACATGCAATGACAATATCACTGATCCTCCGACAGAAATGAGACTTTTTACATGGCCTTTGAATTCAAACGTTTTGTTTAATGACAAAACTAATGAAGTTAAAAATTTGAGGAAACATAGTACTTTTGTGCCTGTAAATAACTCAGCTATACAGGGATTTGAACTGGCTTGTGAAACGAAGTGTATGATGTCTTTATAAGTGGTATGTTGCCCTATTCATTCTATAATCTAACTAGAAGAGAAGAATTGGCACTTAAGATGTTAAAATATAAGCCCAATACAATAATAAAACCAGCTGATAAGGTAGGTGCTGTTGGGGCAATGGATTATACACAGTTCATTCTTTTAATGGATGGGGCAACTTATTAATTAATTGATGAGCAGCATATAGAACATATAAAAGCTATACTCAGTACAAGTATTTATTCCATGCATGTAAATGGTAGTTTGAATCTAGATTTGCTGAATTATTTTTATGGTCCTAAGCCAATCATACTGATGTTCTGTGGCTTGCTGAAGGAACACAAAATACTATCCAGCCCCCCAGTGAGACCCTATAAAGAGGATGGGTAAGGATAATATCTTGGACCACAGTACATTATTTGTGACAGTAGATACAGAGTCTTTATTCATGGTGATTCCCAGTATCTGTGGAATAGAGTGGGTTAAAGAGTATCTGACTATGCATAGTGCTTTTTCTGCATAGACGATTATTAGTATCTGTGAGCTATTACTCCTAATTTTAGAAAATTGTTTACCCCTAACCATAAGTTTTATTTATAATTTAAAGGAGTGGCAATGGGTACTCCCATTTTAGGGCCATGGGAGCAAGAATATATATATTTAACAATGCCATCAACCCCTTCTATAATAATGTTATATTCCAAAAGAGGTTTGTTGATGATGTCTTTGTTACATGGAAAAGGGATGAGACATGTTTAGATTATTTTTTAAACTATCTGTCTAATACATTTGGTCATTTGAAGTTCAAAATGGAGACGTCAAAGAAATCTATTCACTTTTTAGATGTCATACTAAATAAGAATGCCTATAGCTTTTTTGACAGTAAAGTATACAGGAAAGATGTGTGTGAGAATTCATATTTGCAAATGACTAGTATGCATTCATCATTTGTTTCTAAGAATATTTCTAAAGGACAAATGACTAGAATGGATAGGCTAAATGCACAGTAAGAATCTTTTGAAATACAGATTAAAGGAATGACACAAAGTTTCTTGACAAGAGGATACAGTAAAAGAGAAGTAAAAGATATCAAGGTATTTGTTACCGAAAATAGAACAGCTATCGGATGTTCATATGTTGAGCCATGTAGTATAAAAGAAAAGTCTATTAGAAAAGATATATGACTGACCATTACAATAGACATACTAATGCCCTTAAACATATAATATCAAAACATTAGCACATCCTAAAGCATGTTGGAAAACTTAAGGACATTCTACCTGAGAAGCCCAAGTTTAGTTATAAAAGAACAGATAATCTTAATCAAAAGCTGTGTTATAAAGAGCAAATATAGAGCCATCAAATAAAGCAGTATGGTACATATCCTTGTGGGAGTAGCACATACTACAGTTTGACTAGTGGGGTTGTTACATCTAAATAAGGGTAGAGTGATACGTGTAACTGTTATATAAACTGCAACACAAGTAACGTGGTATATTTAGCAACTTGTAATCTGTGCCCGAGTTATGTCGGTAAGACCAATTGCTGGGTAAAATAAAGGATTTGTAGTCATTTGTCAGACATAAAAATAAATGTTTACAAACATATTTAGAAAGAAGGTGAAGGTCACACCTTTAGGTTTGAGGTTATGGAAGTTGTTACTATTAATCATTATACATAAAGGGGCATTGTTAAAACATAAAGAGCTGAATACAAATGGATACAAGTATTAAGAGCAAACAGCCATCCAGGCTTAAACACATCTGTCTTCTTAAAGTATATACTTAAGGCAAAGCCTATTAATTAACAAAATTAAATTAATGTATTCTATTGTTCCTTTATTATCATTATTTATGTATAGAAATGCCTGAATATAATTAAATATGATTATTTAATTGTATATTCATCAGTCTGATGTAAGTAATAGGAAGTGACATAATGTATTCAAAAATGTTTATCAGATGATTTTTTGATATATTTTACTGTCTTTTTAGCTCTGTTTTTTATGTATAGATAAGGGTAAATATGCACAATTAGCTTTAAATTAATTTTAAATGTATGTGATTATTAATTATGTTTAGTACATAGTTTTAAGGATGTGATGTATGCAATAGGAAGTGACACTTGTAGAAACTCTTGTAGCAAAAGCTTTTCTTGTGTGAAGCTTATGTTTGTCATTAGATATTCATCCATGGCATCCAGAATGCTCTCTTCTTTGTTTTATGATTAAAGACAAAGAGGACATCCAGATGTACAAAAACAACGCTATAACAGAAGCACCAAGGCAAGAAACTTCCTATCGGAGACAAGGTATTAACTGCAGCACCAACCAAGAACAAAATTCTGGCAAATGTCAAAAACCCTATGAAGTAACTAAAAATATAAGTGAGGTTAATTAAATGATAGGATGACCTGAAAGGTGAAAACTTGCACAAATTTACATAGTAAACATATTAAAGTCTTAGGAGGACTGGGGTGTAATAGTAGCTAGCTAGTATGGCCTGCGGGAGATCTCAAGCTCAAAACCCAGACCCAGATGCACATTATCAATTCCCAAGGTAAGTATTTTAAGAAGTGCAAAGGAATAATGATGCTTTCTAAGTATTAGAGGCTTATCCAGCCAAGCACAGCTTAAATTGACCCCTGGGGTCATTAGTCTAGTAATCATTTATGGACCTATGATATAATTATACCAACAAGAGAAAGGCTAAGGATAAAAATATGTAATCCTATAAGGTCAGTGGAAGACTATTAATCAGGAGATCCAAAATTTATTAAAGCTTAAAATTACAGAGGACTACCAAATCACCAGGAACAGTCAAGCGGAAAAGGTACCAAAGTCTGATTCTGCCATACACTTCTGCAACAATTTCCCAAGAGTCATTAAAGTCTCAAAATTTTATACATATCCCATTCCGGGGGTAGATGACTTATGTGAAAGATTAGGGAAAACACAGTAGATTTTCACCATAGACCTCATGAAGATATATTGACAGGTTCTCTAATAAAATGGTTTCTTATACTTCTGATGGACTATACCAGCACAGACTACTTGTTATTCACTTATATATATTCCCTGTGCGACTTTCCAGTACCTTGTGGCTCTATGTCTGATATGCCACTGCATATCTACACAATATGGTCATCCTCAGTAAAAAACTGGGAAAGTCAGCTCCCTAAAGTTTATGCAGTATTAGATTCTCTCAGGGCAGTACAGCTTACAGCTTACCCATCCAAGTTTAAGCTGGGCATGGAAGAAACTAAGTACTTGGGGCTGCATCTCAAACTCACAAAAAAATGTAATGAAAGAATGGTAGCTTCTTTCAGTTTAATGTTGATACCATGTTCTAAATGTATATTTTTATGAATATACAGTGGATATAAAAAGTGTACACACCCCTGTTAAAATGCCAGGATTTTGTGATATAAAAAAATGAGACCGGAATAAATCATTTCAAAATGTTTCCCACTTTTAATGTGATCTATAACCTGTACAATTCAATTGAAAAACAAATAAATCTGTTGGGGGAAAAATATAAAAAATAAAAAACATACAATAATCTGGTTGAATAAGTGTGCACACCCTTAAACTAATACTTTATTGAAGCACCTTTTGCTTTAATTACAGCATTACAGCCCCAATATAGCTCCTAAAGGCCACATTCCTCCATTCCAACATGGCAAAATACTAATTTTCTTTCTAGAAATTAACCACGCAAAAAACTATGTAGTATAGTCTTATACATTCCACCTGGAAACAACATTCCAATTCTAGAAGACTTCCTAACTTGGCTCTCATTCACGATACAAAATAAAACAATCATTCTTGGAGACATGAACATTAACTGGTCCTCCATTTCCTACAACCACGCTCCCACTACTATTAATCTATTTCAATGTACCCAGCTTATCTCTTCTCCAACCAGATATAGCAACAAAACTAATGAAGGATCCATCCTAGACTGGATTCTAGTCTCAGATCATTTCAAGTACATAACCTCCAGCAACATGTCCAACGCTATTAGCGACCATCTCCCAGTCTATAATATCTGCACCTGCAAGTCTTACCCCAGGAAACATAACATTAAACTAGTACAAAATCTCCCTAAATTCAACCCCAGTACCTTTAATAGTATCCTACAAAGCATAAAACTCTCCCCTTGGATGATGCTGTGCACCATTTCAATAGCTCATTCATAGGAATACTAGGTATTCTTGCCCCTTCAAGAACCAAAAGAACTAAAACTAACTATGCCCCATGGCTAACAAAAACAACAAAAGAAATGACAAATAGAGACAAAGCATGGAAAAACTGGCTTAAATCTAAAAATACATCTGACCTTACTCTTTATAAACAACTATGTTATCAGGCCAAAAAATACATTCTAAAAGACAAACAACATTTTTTTCTAGAATGAGCAAAACAATCAAAAAAGAAACCCCAAAACATTCTGGTCATCTATCAATAACCTTCTCAACCCTGTTATCAAAGCCAGCCCCTGCCCACATCCTGATAAGTCCCCTGAACAAATAGCTAGTATCTTTAACTCCTACTTTATCGACACTATTGCCAATATAACTACTACTTTCTCCCTTCCTCTCCCAAACAACTCCTCTTCTTCATCTTCCTCTTCTGTCCCTTTGAATCTCCCCTCTACTCCCATTGACATGCTCTTTCCCCATAATATTCAACAATCTTCCCAGCCACAATTCAATCTTTCACCCATCCCCACCTCTTACATCAAAAAACTTCTTCTAAAGCTTAAGCCCTGCCCTAACTCTGCTGATAACATCCCTGCTAAATTTCTTAAACTTGCCACTGATGTAGTAGCCTATCCCAATAGCATTCTGATAAACAGATCCATCATAGAATCTTATGTCCCCAGCCTCTGGAAGAAAAAGCCATTATACTAGCACTACATAAAGGTGGCCCCTCATCTGACATCTCCAACTTCTGTCCCATTGCCATACTTTTCCCCAATCTCCAAAATACTAGAAAAATGTGTTCAAAAACAGCTTCTAACCTGCCTACTAAATATGACACTCTATTCCCCACTCAACATGGGTTTTCCCAGTCCATAGCACATCATCTGCACTTTTATCCTTCCTAGACACTGCTAATAAAGCCCGAGATTCAGGATACATTGTATCATCTCTTTTCTTAGACCTTTCAAAAGCCTTTGACACTATCTCTCATCCAATCCTCCTCACCCAACTCTGTAATATAAGCTTATCTCTTCACTCTCTTAATTGATTCAAAAACTACCTCTCTAACAGAGAGCATGCAGTAAAATGGCAGAACTCCATCTCCTCTCTCATCCACAACCCTACAGGCGTACCGCAAGGTTCAGTCTTAGGCCCTCTCCTGTTTAACATTTTCATCAACAACCTCCACTCAATCATCCATCAGGGGTCCCTAGTGCAGTATCCAGATGATTCCACTATCATCTGCATTGCTCTCAGTACCAACACATTTAAGCAAAACACTCACGCTGCTTTTCCCACTGTAGAAATCTGGCTTCACAAAAATCATTTATTTGTAAACCCCAGCAAAACCAAACTTATAATTTTCACGCTCAATAGAAATTCTACCATCACTAAAGCCGACTTTGAAATTTTCTCTCTTAATTCCATAAAACTTGAAATAGTAACCCATACCAAGTTATTACAAGTTGTTATTGATGAAAACCTTAAATTCGACCTTCATCTTCATAACTATATAAGTAAAACACACAAAAAACTGGGATTACTCTACCAGCATAATAAGTTCCTCTCCCTCTCTTCTAAATAAGCACTAGCAAAATATTACCACCTGCCTTCTCTGAGTTATGATGCTACACTATTCACAAATCTACATTCATCTCTTAAGGCTAAACTAGAATCATGCTATAATAAGATCTCTAAATTTGCCACAAACAGTCGACACTCTACTCATCACTGTATTGCTTTGAAACAACTACAGTGGCTCAGGCTGGAACTTTCCCACTATCTCTTATTCCACCAGCTTACAACCACCCATAAATTGATACATGAACCCCAAGACTACCCTGCCTTCAATTCACTATTCTCCCTTCACACTCCAGCTCAGCCTCTTCACTCTGAAAACCAAAATCTTCTCCAAACACATAAACCCAAGCTACCTGCTGGCCACCTGCTATACTCCTGGATGATTTCCAAAATATGGAATAACCTTCCTGCCTCTATCCGCCTACAGTCAAACCCCTCTATCTTCAAATCTGCACTGCACAACCATTTTAGCTCCAATTGGATATGTAACTGCACTCTACCTGACTCAGCCATCACTTAAAATTAATTCAATATAAACTTATCTGCCTTTTTACAGCCTTCAACACCAATTCCTACTGTCTTCTTTTATCTTTTTTCTCCTCTTCTACCTCTCTAGCCCATCCTCCTTCATTCACTCCCTCTCTCATTTTTCTATTCTTTTCTTCCTTTTGGCTATCTTTCTTTCTTCTCTTCCTCCTCCTTCCCCTTAACATCTCTCTCCCGGTACTTCCTCCCTACCCTACTTATTCGTATCTACTCACTCTGAGCACTCCCTTTGTACTCCACTGTATTCAATTCTTTATTATCTAAATCCCATGAAAATGGCATTTTGCCATGTACCTTTAAGTTTTATTGACCTCTATAATACTTTTTATATTGTAACCTGCTTACAATGCATGACTATTATTTATTAGTACTTTTGCATATTGTATTTTACTACTGTGTCACAATTGTAATTTTCAGTTCTATTTGAATCTATTGCTTTTTTTGTATAATTGCTTATTTTAGAGCTTTCTCCCCGGGCCATCATTGAAAATGGGCTCACTTGGCCCAGTGGACTTTCCTGGTAAACAAATGTCAATAAATAAATAAATAAATCTCTGAAGAATACTCTTTCAGATATATTAGTTATATTTCAAAACACTTCAAGTTCACTTTTATCAGAGTCACCCAGATATATTGCACAAAGCCTTCACCATGAAGGCTTTGTTGAGGTGCTAGGGTTTTTTTTTACAATGTATAGAAGTACTGTGGTTAACTAAAATGGAATATGACTAAATAAAATGACCAATCCCAAAATAGATATGCTCACTATTTATTAAACAGCAAGCAAAGCATTCGGGTTCTACCCTTTATCAGTGCTCAGTTAATTGACAAAATTCACTTTTATAATAAAAATCAGATGAGAATATGACACAGCCAGCCAATTATATAACTATAACGAAATCAACCAATATTTAAAAAAAATTCTAAAATGTATACAAAAGGTTATGCAATGTAAGATTTTAAGAACAAGTTCAGCCAATTCCAAACAAAGAAAAATATCATTGTCTGACACTCCTGTCTTCATTCTAAGAGCTTCTTCAAGCCATGCCAGGCCTATATTGTGGGGAATTACTGAAAATAGATCCACCACATCAATTCCCAAGAATCCTTTAGTATATGGTTTTCACCACCCCACAAGATTTTTAACTTCCAATCGAGATATTTAGCCAAATGTGATATTTTTGAGACTTCTGAAGCAACAATGGGTTTCCCCATGAAATTCAGTTACACCTAAAAAAATAAAATAAAATAAAAATATGCCTTAGAATGTAGTTAGTGATTTTGTTAGGGCCACTTCTTGGCCCACATACCACTTACCTTTCATGTCATCTAACTCTGGTATAGCTTTGACGTCCACTATATAGCAGGAGTAATTAACATCCTCCAGGCCTGTTTCAGTACCTGGCATTGGTATGGGGAAACCATACCATTTAGGTTCAGGGGTAGTATGGGGTAAGAGACTCTTTGTCACATATAATACTCTGCTTCCAGGCATTTTACTGAGTAGAGAAGTTCATAAGAAAAAGAAACAGAAGCTTCATCATACAGCTGATAATCAGATTATAGCTGTTTATAACGCTGATGTGGTTTCCTTGGCTGAGTGTTCTGCAGACAGCTAATTCTGGTGGTTGAGTTCCCGTCCATGGCTCTAGTACTAGTTTGGCTAGAGAGTTTTCTGTTGTTTCAGAGAATGCTGAGGAATCTGATGGGGATAATGATGATTTTCTAGTTGACACTGAGTGCGGTCAGTCTGATTCTTCAGAAGGTGAACCTGAGCTTAAGTGCAAACAAGTGTTCACTTTTCCTGGGGGGATTGCTAGATTTAGTGATGTTTTTGCTTGGGGCAGTCAGGAACTATGGTAGAGCTAGGTAGGGTATATGACCTTATAGAGGACAAGATGTCCATTTCTGTGGATAATCTCCTCCATCTTACTGGCCTTGGAAGACATCTACAAAGCTGCCTGTCGAGACCATCTGATCGACTTTCCAAAATGTTGAAGCTTTTGTACAGAGATTGAGGTACAGTGGTGATCAATGAATGTGCCATTTTCCCATTGAGATCTTGGAGCTGGTATATATAATATTTTGGGGGGTATGAGGGGTACAGCCTCCCAAATGGGGAGTGCATGGGACGACTCCTCCCTGCAGAAAAGTAGATTTTTGTTTTCTCTTGTTCGACATTTCAGAAACCAGAAGTTGTCAGTTTTGACTTATATTCCTTCCACTAATACATTGTAATAGGTGATTCAATTAAAGCCTTTCATACATTTTAGGATGAGTACAGAGCTGTTAACTGAAACTTGGTATTTAGAAATCATTTCATCGTTTTATGTAATAATTTATGACTCTTGGAAATAGGTAACAATAGGCTAAAGAATGCTTTATTCCATGTACTTTTTTTGAAATTTTGGGACAGGTACCTATAGATACCAGGAAAACAAGCATGTTAGACTTGTTTAAGCTAGGAGTAGACATGATTTTTGATAACTCAGTGTGCAAGACTAATCTTTTCCACACAAAATCCTAGATAGGCTTTATTGACCTTGAGTCTGTTAAGCTATCTTTGATCTTTAGAATGCTTGAAACTAGTGACACCGCATGGGCATTTGGCTTATCTGTCCATGGATCCCCCTCTTTGTGGAGTGACGTGGGACAGACCAAACTGCTCTGCCTCTAATGAGTTGCATCTTCCTCCACAGCAGCTGCATTTACTGAGCCAGACATTTTCTGCTGTAAGACATAGGTTTCACTAATGTTGATTTGACCGGAATCAGCAAACATTTTTAACTGAATTCCTGCTAAGCAGTTACTGAGACTTCAGTCATTTGAAACTGCAGAAGTGTATGGATAAGAAACTTTTCTCTTTATCCTGAAGGCTTAGTGGTCTCAGAGCCAGTATAGTTAGAGAATAGGGAATTTGGGGTTGCGGTCTCACAGGAGCTTTTATTTTCATGGTGAAAGTTAACAAATCGTGGTTTTGATTTATTTTGGTGATATTTTGAATTGTGATATTAGTAATGTTGATTAGCTACTATGAGTCCTTTTATACTGCAACATTGTTTTTCTCACAACTTTCCCAAATGCATTAATGTGACAAAACTGACAAACAATGAAAACAAAAATACAGAAGAAACCTTAAATAATAAAGTGCATAAACATGAGTTTTTTCTCTGCTTAGCAGATACTAAAATTTCTACAGCCAATGAAACTTGGTTTAAGGACATACAACGCCTACCACATATGCCACAGTTTCTTGTTTTCTTTCATTGTAGATTAAATAGAACATGTGATAGTGTTTTCAGTTTGTCGGGAATCTTTAAATGCTAGAGTACATTTCTTACTTTATTTAACTATATAAATAAACTGGTCATTTATGATCATTTTTAGCCATGACCTGAGCCACAAGGCAAAAGGACAAACGTAATGTACACATGAACAATTCACTTTACCCAGTCAAGCAGCATGTTTTTAGTTGGTGGAAAGAAACTGAAGTTCCCAAAGGAAATCTATGCAGGTACTGTGAAAAAAGTCATAACACTATTGTTGTGTCTTTCGGCTTTTCCCGGTTAGGGGTCGCCACAGCGGAACTCTGGTCCGCTAATGATTGGTAGTTGATTTTTATGTGCGAGTTATCAGCCCTGATGCACAACCTTCAATGAAGGTATGCCCATTCATGCATGTCTCCATGCAGAAGATGCACTAGCTGAGAATCAAACCGGACAGCGTCTTACTGTGAGGCAACAACGCTTCCGCAGCACTACCCTTCAGAAAATAGAGGTCAAGATTAGACCATACACCCTGCAGGTATGAGGTCTCAGAAAACTCAAAAGAAGCCAGAAGTTTAATTAACCATACTCACAGTTAATTTATTTATTATTTATTTAACATTTGTTTACTGGGAAAGTCTAACTTGGAGCAAAGCTAATTTTCAGTGGAGGTGCAGGGAGAAACACTCCAGATGCATGTCTTTTTAACGTGGGAATAAAACAGAGTATCCAGAGAGAACCCACACGAACACAGGGAGGACATGCAGACTCCACATAGAAGGCATTCCAGCTGAGAATCGAACCGGAGAACCTCTAGATGTGAGGTGACAACACTACCGCTGCACCACTGTACCACCCAATGATACTGACACTGGTATAGAGAGATAAAGCCCTTACAAAGACCCAGGCATCCCAGGATCAACTAGCAGCCTGAGTGCCAGAGAAGACAATGAGGGAAGGGAAATGGCAATGCACTGTCTACTCATTTCTCTCATTCCCTGGGGGTACACTGTGTACTGGAATACCCAGTGGATATGGGGATAAGATGGAATTGCTTGCTTGGATGGTAGAGGCTGGGCCATCTTAGAGGTTATGTCTCTTACACACCAAAAAAACTTCACTGTCTATGGATATACATAGAAGGGGTCTATGTTTACTGATTGAATGGCATGTTCCCCCAATGGCCATTCATTGTACACATAACATTGAATGTGTCATTCATTGAAAGGTCATATGATCATAAAAAATATCATAGAATGATCATAATTGGTGAACATAAAGAAAACAGCACAAAGTACACACATCGGTAATGTAGGGATAAGGAGCTCTGCCCTTTCCCCACTGTAGCATGATCTCAGAGATGGTATATATATATATATATATATATATATATATATATATATATATATATATATATATATATATATATATATATATAGAGAGAGAGAGAGATATACACACATATATATATATATATATATATATATATATATATACACATATACATATATATATATGTATATATATATATATATATATATATATACAATTATTGTAAAGATGGTCCGGTGTTGATTTAATCGTCCTTATGTGGGGGGCTGTGCCCCCCACACTCTCATTAATTATATATACCAACTCCAAGATCACACTACAGTGGGGAAAGGGCAAATTTCCTTATCCCTACGTTACCAATAAGCACGTACTTCATGCCGTTTTCTTTATGTTGGCCAACTATGATGATGCAATGATATTTTTTATTATCATATGGCCTTTTAATGAAATGAACTTTTGATGCTATGTTTACAATGAAGGGACATTCGACTGCTAAACATAGACCCACACAGAGGGCATGGTAAGCACATAAAACACAAACAAACAAACAAATCCCCTGTTTGCCTGGATGATGGTTACATCATAACTGGCTTTTATTCAGGTAGGGAATGAATGGGCAGAGTTTTTGGTATGTTGGTATGTTTGGACGGTAGCAAAAAACAAAATGAAGGAATAGCATTCACTGTGATATCACAGGATGTTATTGATCCCCCTCTATGTTAGCTAATGAACACAAAATCTTTCTGAATCAAGATTTAAATATCAAAGATAACACAGTTCTTCTGCAGCAAGTCAGTTACCTTTACCATCTGGGTAAATTACTTAACTTGGCAGGTTTCTGAAAGTAATTGAAGAATTTTTCTCTTACAAAAAACTACTTTACAATAGATGATTTTAACTATCTCTCAATTATATGAAACACATACACATTTTAAAATTTGGTATACCCAGAAACATTTAACCTGAAGGGATGGATTCATGAACCTACCATGACATGTACACAGAAGTCTGTACATCACAGTAGGATTTTTGTATTCATGAAGTACACCTATATAGTGTATAGTCCTCAAACACAAAGGACTGGATCTGCGACTGTGTGGAATGCTAATGAGTCATTCTAGGGGGAGAGGCATATGCTAATTAGCCACGTGTTGTCTCCCTGGAATCACCCCTAGAAAGCCATCTACTTTCTTCCTGGACTGACCTTCTCTGTCATTTTTGAAAAGGGAGGAGCTTCTTGAGGGTGGGTGCTAGGAAGGTGTTTATGGTCCTCTGATTTAACTGCTTTACAACTCATGCGATCCTGTAATCCTATGGGTATAATATGACTATAGTTGCATCTTTTTGGGTGCAGATGTACTTCAAAAGAGTCTGGCTAGCCCTTTGTTCAGTGTTACAAAATACAACACCATGAAGTTTGGAAAGAAAGAAAGAACATTTTGATTATATAATAGATTGATAAAAAGTATTTCGGCTTTTCCCAGGGGAACTCCGGTCCGCTAATGACTGGCAGATGGATTTTTACGGTGCTGAGTTGCCAGCCTGGCACCCAACCTCCAAAGAAAGCACACCCATTCACGCATGCACCTACCTGCATGTCTTTAGATGTCACTCAACTGTGGGGAGGACATGCAGACTCCACATAGAAGGTGCTCTAGCTGAGAACTGAACAGGAGAACCTCTTGCTGTGAGGTGACAATGCTAACCTCTGCACCTCCACGACCTACATTGATAAATCTTAAAAATGTTATAGTCTAAATAATGAGGAAAGGACCATGAATATTGGGCAGGCTACACTTTGGTAAAAGTATTGTCACGATATTCTAATAAGCAGATCTAGTTGGCATGATCAAATGGCCAGAATGTCAAAACCCATTCTGTTGAGACCATAATGTCAAACATTGAAGTTGAACCCATCGAATACCTTGAAAGGCTAGCAGCTCAGACGTCCACAAGTAGTACTATTTAAATACACTGTGCTCACTAGGTAAATGCATACGTGCCTGAATACACATTGAGGTCTGAGCTGCTGGCCTACCATGATTTTTGATTGGTTGAACTTCAGTTATGTCAGCTTTTGACAAATGCAATGTTCAATGTTGTGGTCTTGACGGAGTGGGTTTCGACATCCTGGCTATTCTGTCATGTCAACCAGATCCTAAGAAGCATATACCACTGCTGATATGATACTAAAAAATTGTCTAGCTAGTTCAGAAAAGTTATTGCACCTATAAAAGTAATTGCTTAGTCTTTCACTGTAACTCTGCATTCTATAGCTTCTATAAGAACCACTTAGTGCATCTGGGAAATGTGTAGATATATTTGACATGAAAAAATCTTAAGGTTGGCACCTATACTATCCCTAAAGACATGAAGAGTTCTTACTTTAATCAGTGACTTTCAGACTTCAAAGAGGTGACCTATCTCTTGTCTTAAAGGGGGTGGCAGAGCTGGTTCTTTTTGAAAATCTTAAACTAAAGCACACAACTGATGGTTGTTGTTGTGTCTTTCGGCTTTTCCCGGTTAGGGGTCGCCACAGTGGAACTCCGGTCTGTTAATGATTGGCAGTTGATTTTTACGTGCTGAGTTGCCGGCTCTAACACACAACCTTCAACGAAGGTACGCCCATTCACGCATGTCTCCACAGAAGACGCTCTAACTGAGAATCGAACGGGACAACGTCTTGCTGTGAGGCGAGTATTAACACAAATATAGGAAACTTCTGGTTGAAAATAAACATCAATAATAGGAAAGTAAGGGACTTCTGATGTATTTAATAATATGTACATTAATATAATAATTCTGTAGATATTAATAAAGATGAACAGAGTATAAGTTGTTGGGTATATTCTCACTTGCCTTCTGCAGTAGAGGTAAGAAACTCAACT
The DNA here is from genome assembly GCF_019279795.1 of Protopterus annectens. Taxonomy (NCBI): domain Eukaryota; kingdom Metazoa; phylum Chordata; order Ceratodontiformes; family Protopteridae; genus Protopterus; species Protopterus annectens. The sequence continues at coordinate 1,901,726,956 of NC_056725.1, forward strand.
AAGTGACTGAGGTACACAAGAAGCAGATAAATCCCTTATAACCCACAGTCAGTAGTGATATATCTTGACTATGCAGTACATTAATATTTAAAACATGGTTATTTCTTATTTCATAACTGTAACCTCTCACCTTTAGGGTTTCACTTGGTTGTAAGAAGTCTTTGGAACAATAAGGTACAGGATTTCACAGTTTCATTGTATAATTCTATGTGTCAGATAATCCATCCAGCAAAGTAGACTATTCAGTCAAAAAGCTGTAAGAGAACAAGATTATACCAATAATTCTGTAGTACTTACTCTTTCAATTTTCTTCTGTTCCTCCTCAGCTGCCATCCGAGCCTCTTCCTGTCGCTATCAGCAGAAAGAAGAAAATAAAATTTGTAATTTGTACTCCTGTTTCTGCTGTATCTATTTTCTCTGTTTTGCATTCTACCTGAAGTTCATAAGCTAGAAATGCCCAGCTCATAGTTCTTAGTGCTAGAATACAAAACGAAAGGCATCTTTCACTGCAACTGTGTGATTAACTTTTTACTGTGTTAAACTAACTCATGTCTATCACAACATATTTATAAAAGATGGACAGAATGTCTTTGTTTTAGTGTCTTGTAACTGCGTCATGTTTCAGGCATGCTACAGCATTACATATGATAGACTTACAATTGCATAAATACCCATGATTTAGCTGAATGTATTTCATTTGTTGAAAGAGCTTATGGGTACTATTTTAGTACACTGTCACAAAGTATTCAATCCCTATGTACCAACCCAGACTCTTGTACCGCGGGCACTGTATTATGGAGTACAGAAAGTGAATGGCTTTTCCCATTCTGCTCATAATTATTGTTGGTATTTAAAATAAAGACATAAATAAGTATAGATTCATAATTATAAAGTAAAATTATGTATCTTTGCTCTAGCCAGATTTAAGAATTAAAGTTTAAAGCTCCCTGGACATCATTGGTGACATTAGAAAGGTATAAAAATTAGAAGGAAAATATGCCTGAATGCAGTGACCTAACATATGTTCACATGGACATATGCATATGCGCTTACACACACACACACACACACACACACACACACACACACACACACACACACACACACACACACACACACACTCACACACACACACACACACACACACACACACACACACACACACACACACACACACACACACACACACACACACACACACACACACAAACAGAAATACATGTGTAAAAAATTAAGAAGCACAGTTCTGTTAAACCATGCATGTTAATGAAATATAAGCAGTTTTAGGTATTCTTTGGAAATGCATTTCCTTAGGCGAATCAATCATAAGTCATGCTTTGCCAGTAAACTCCAATTGGGTAGGAGCCCATTATCAGCTGAGGCCCGGGAAAAAAGCTCCAAGGTATTACAAAACATTTTAGGATGGATCAATAATTATTACAGTCTTTAAAAATAATACAGTAAAAACAAATACAGTTTAAACAATTATACCAAATTAGACATATATGAAAACATTAACAATATATACAAGTTATATGACAATGATTTAATATTTAGAACGTTTGTATAATACTAACAGGAATTGCAATATGAAGTGAAGAAAAGAAGGCTTATGGTATATTTAGAGAGAAAGCCAGGGTGGAAAAATTGACAAAAGTAAGGAAATGAGTGTAGAAGAGAAAGTAAGGCGATGTAAGGTATGAATAGGTATTTGTTCACATTTAGGGATATAGTTTATCCTGGTGTTGAGCAAGAAATGAGCCAGTGTTTGGCTAGGACATCTTTCATAATTGTTTTATTGTTTGGGAGGGAGGGTATTAACCTGATGAAGAGAGGTAAGGAGTTCTAGACTTTAACAACATGGTATGAGCACAGACAATGCCTAGCAGATCTGATAGGTCTATGGACAGTCAGGAGTGTTTGGTCATTGGATCGTACTGACCAACTAGGAACATAGTTGTGTAGAATGTTATCCAGTGCTGGGCTAGCAGATAGATTCTGGATAATTTTATAGATAGTTCTAAACAATTTAGGCTTTTTAGTGCTAACAGTGGAGGGTTCTAAATGGGGGTATTTGCTGCAAATTTGCAACTTTCTTATAGCATTGTTCAGATTTAGATTTTTGTGATGCTTGAAGGTTGGTAAAGATGGAAGTACCATAAAGAACTATGGGGATAAGTAGTTGCAAGTATAGCTTTAGTTTCATTGTTGAGAACGTTTTTGGCTCTATAAATCATCCCTAGTTTTTGATGAGTTCTTATGCAATTTTATATGCAGGTCAAATGTAAGATTATCATCCACTATTATCTCTAATAATTTGCTATGAGAAGTGATTTCAATGGTTATATTATCAAGGAAGATGACTTTAATTTTTTTTTCATGGGAGAGGGTTTGGGGGAAAAAAGTTCTTTTTTTAGGGTCGAGCATGAATTGTGAGTTACAAAGCCACGCTTCTATTGCTATTAAAGCTTGCTGAGTAATTTTTTTGGAGGGGAACAAATAATTGTAGATTTGAAATAAAATGCGGCCTTTGAATGTTAACAAAACCGTTTCACTTATCAAATTTCATTCTGTGCCTCAGCATCCAAGAGAATGTGAAACATACTTGTAAAAGAAACAGGTATGACACAGAAATGCACAACAGTAACGTACATGGATGACATACTGGTAGAACGCAAAATGGCAGCCACGGGAGATTCACATGATAAATAATTTCCACCTAAACAGGGAAGGACAGAACCGAGATAGTTTGGTGGGAGAAATATAAACTTTATGTACAGCATCAAATTTGCATATAGTAGTTTTGAAAAGGTAAGGAGTTTATATGCTCAGCATGTCTTAATGCTTTTGTTATACAAAGTCTACTCATTGCAGAAGACTGCTAAAACAAATATTTGTCCTTAATATTCAAACGAACCTTACTGATGTCTTACAGAATCAGAATCAGAAAGGAAACTTACAGAATCAGAATCAGCTAAACGTTTCTTTTTAAAAAGGTTGCTTTGCCAAAAAAGGCATCCAGTTTCTGTCACTTTTGTTTCACAAAGATGTCCAGGACATCTAACTTGTCATGCTAATTGTTACTCCTCTGTAAAGATACCTAATATATCACTAGTTTTTCACAGCACTAGAAATTCAGAAATTGCACTAAAGTAAGACGAGAACTAGAGAACAGGGATGAGAGTATGACAGAACAGCAGCAGGCTGGAATCCCTTATGTCATGTCGGCACTTATTTTGTGGCAGAGCCTTTGTTCCTACTTGCAACAACTGGTATGACACTTATAAATTACACCAAAGTCATGTAAGCTGAGAAGAAGTTACAATAGCACTTAGTTTGTGGCAAGATAATTCTAAACTTTAAAAAAATGTATTTTGTGGCCCAAGGGTACGAACGTGGTTCTGAAAACAGAGAAGGTGGGACGCTGATACAGCACCCCAACCCTATGTAAAAGAGTGAGAAGTTAATGATAATTCTTTTGTCCCCTGTCTCTCCCATAATCATGAAGCACTATTTTTCACAATAGCTTCACTTATTATACCCTTACTCCTCAGTATCAGGGGATAATGAGGAGCTAGAAATAACTGCTGATATCTTGCAGAGAGCTAGATTTTTCTGAATGCTTCTGTAATCCTCACCTCACTCTCCAGCAAGCACACTACAATGGCAAAAAGCAGAAGGTTAACATAACTCAAAAAGTCAGACGTTTGATAAAACAGATGAACACAGTAGTTAGGGCTGTCCATAGAGATCCATGCGATATAACAGAAGTAAACAGGATATATTACTGTGCAGCTAAATTAATAACCGATAATGTTCTACCACAAGAACACAGGTTAGTAAAGGAAAGGAAGGGGTGAAATCGAGTACCATCATGGAAGTATCGAACAGAGAAAACTATAAAGCAATTAAGACAATAAGTGTCACTGTTAGAAGAGTATAGAGATCAACAAAAATACTTAGAAAGATGTGATAAAAGCAATGAGCAGTATTAGTGCATGATAGATCCTGGTCTGTTCTATCGCAAATAAACTAAAAATCTCAGCACAGGCAGAAAAACTTAGAAAATATGCAAATAAATATAAAGGGAAGGTACAAAATACGCAATTTACTGATGGCCCAAAAAAGTTTTATAGAGAACTGGGAAACAAGGTACTGTAAAAGGAATTGAAAGACCACCGAAAAAGAAAAAGCAGATATATTTTGGAGAAGTATTTATGAAGATCCTGTGATAAAAGCAATGACCAGTACTAGAACAGATCAGGATCTATCATGCACTATTGCAAATAAACTAAAAATCTCAGCACAGGTGGAAAAACGTAAAAGCCATGCAGATAAATATAAAGGGAAGGTACAAAATAAGCAATTTATTGATGACCCAAAAAATTTTACAGAGAACTGGGAAAAAGTAAAAGGATTTTAAAGATCACCAAAAAAAGAAATAGATATATTATGGAGAAGTATTTATGAAGATCCTGCGGAACATAACAAAGATGCTAAATGGATAGAAGTAAAAGAAAGAATAAGATGTTTAAAGGTACAGGATATGAAATGGGGTGAAGTAACAGTCACTGAGATTGAAACAAAGTTACGAAAAGCCTCTAATTGGAAAACCTCAGGCCCGGATGCAGTACCTAACTTCTGGTTAAAAGTATTAACATCTTTGCATGAAGATTTAGCCATGAGTAAGAACTATTTATATGCGCACCCCGAACAGACATCAACCTAGCTAACAGGAAAAACAATGCTCCTATTTAAGAGTGAACCTGCAAGCTATCCTAAAAATTATAGACCAATAACGTGTCTTCCGATGACATATAAACTATACATTGGAATTGATGCCAATGGAGTATACAGTCATTTAGAAGAAAACTCAATTATGGCAATAAAACAAAAGGGCAATAAAAGAAAGTCATATAGAACAAAGGGTAATTTGCTGTTAAATAAAGTCATAGCGGAGAACTGTTAAAATGGGAAGAATCTAAGTATGACATAGACTGACTACAAAAAAGCATTTGGTAGTATCCCACATTCATGGATAAAAGAGTGCTTAAAAATGTATAAGATACACCCTACTCTAATCTACTACATTACAGTGACCAGGAAACAGCGGCAAACCAATTTGCAATTAAGCCATGATAAAGGACAAGTTATTATTCCAGGGATAAAACTCCAAAGGGGTAAATTCCAGGGTGACTCCCTGTCACTGCTGCTATTCTGTCCTGCCCTTAACCCATGAAGCTGTCTACTTAACAGCTTAGGCCATGGCTATAATTTGAATCCTAAAAAACAGCATAGTGTAAAGACTTCTCATCTCGTAACGAACAAAAACTTGTACAGCAGGAAACAACAAACAGGTAAAATATGGTCACTGCAACACGTCCACAGCACAAACCAGCCAAGGCTAAATAAAACTATTTATTTTAAGTGCTTTTCATTTGCTGAAATACCCAAACTACTTCAGAAACCATTTTACAATTTTAAATACATATAAATAATCACAGCAGCTACCATTGAGCCTATCACAACACACGCAAGCTCAACCACTTTACTTAAAGGTAACCAACCTACATACATAAATATAAAAATAACATAATTATAATTTATACTACTATCAACACAATAAAAAATACTCCTAAAATATCATACTTCCAGCATAATCAAATAAACTAATTATATCCTAAACTTAGTGCATATTATTTTTCTAAACTGACTAATGTTAGTCACAAAATCTTCGGCTAAGACTCTTTAACTTAAGAATACTACTTATAGAGCATGTTTCATTCAACCCGGGGTAATTGTAAGCATTTAATTTTATCTGCCAAACCAATTCTAATTCTAATAGAACTGGACATGTCAGTGTTGTCCTGCATTCTATGTTGGCAAAACAGAGCGTAGACTCTGGGACAGGATTTATGAACATCAGTATGCCATTAGCAGGAACAAGCAGGACAACGCTTTAGCAAAACATGTCCAGTTCTATAATGACCATAGATTTAAATTTTCAGTTATAGATCAGGTAAATACAGACATAAGAGGTGGCCCAACACCTTTACGTCTAGAGGAATTAGAATCAGTTTGGCAGATAAAATTAAATGCTTACAATTACCCCGGGTTGAATAAAACATGCTCTATAAGTAGTATTCTTAAGTTAAAGAGTCTTAGCCGATGATTTTGTTACTAACATTAGTCAGTTTAGAAAAATAATATGCACTAAGTTTAGGATATAATAAGTTTATTTGATTATGCTGGAAGTATTATATTTTAGGAGTATTTTTTATTGTGTTGATAGCAGTATAAATTATAATTATGTTATTTTTATAAGTATTTACGTATGTAGGTTGGTTACCTTTAAGTAAAGTGGTTGAGCTTACATGTGTTGTGATAGGCTCAATGGTAGCAGCTGTTACTATTTATACGTATTTAAAATTGTAAAATGGTTTCTGAAAAAGTTTGTTTATTTCAGCAAACGAAAAGCACTTAAAATAAATAGTTTTATTTAGCCTTGGCTGGTTTGTGCTGTGGACGTGTTGCAGTGACCATATTTTACCTGTTTGTTACTTTTCATCTCGTGTTTGCCAATGATTTAAAACTGTATAGCTCATCAGATGAGGAACTGAAAGCACAACTGCAAGTTGTCAAAACTTTTTCAGATGATATAAGAATGTCATTTGGTCTAGATAAATGTGGAAAAGCAACCTTTAAAGCAGGAAAGCTGCAGCACTAAGAAAACATCAGTTTGGGACAAGAATGTGATATAAAAGAACCTGAGCAAGAGGGAATGTATAAATATTTGGGAAGTGTTGAAACACATGTACCCAGTAGGAAGGTAGCTGGAATAAAGAAGCTGAACCACCACAAAGTAAAATCTTCTGTTTTAATACAAAATGGTGAGCGCTTTCACAATGGTAACCATTGCTTCATCAGACAGCTCATTCAAACAGCGGCAACACTTAAATACTTTAATTCATTACCAGAACAATCAATCCTACCACTCAAAATTAATTCAGCACTCAACAATCAATTAATTACTATGATTACGTTTTGCCCTTGGTTAATTGCTAAAGTCAGAAAAATTCTGTTTAAAAACCACATTCACAAAGTGTAAAGACAAGGACATGTGGATAAATGTAAATAAAATGCATAAAAAGTCAATGAATTAATACATATGCTCATATTCCCCATTTAGTAACTACTTATGTATATAGATATAAACATAAAATATATATAAAGGTATAAGCAGTACACACTCAACAGTTTAATGAATACATATATTCTGCCTAATAAATGCACATGTTGTCCACCTAGTAAATACATATACTTTAATACATACATTTTAACAAGTACTTGTCTTTAATAATATCTATACTAAAAGCAGCTAAAGAAATACTGTCATATTGACCCAAAGCCCTGCATGTGTTTATGTAGTCTTCTCATGTTAAAACAACATTTACTTAAATGATATTATTGTTTTAACCTTCTGGATTTTAGCACTGGCTTCAATGGAACACTATCATTCAAACCCAAGGCTCTATGTGCTCCTAAACGCAAAATCCATTTTACTTCCATATTTTCAGTAGTATTAACTATGTCCTCCATTCTGTTGCTCACATTCTGGATGTGTAAAACCCGAAACAGAAATATATGGTAATCCCCCTTATCCAATGTATGTCTAGCCAAATCACTATACAGTTGCCCTTTTTTAGTGCAGCAAAGGTGATCCCTTACTAAGGTGATGGCTAGTTTTGCCAACACATTAACGAAAACATACAGTGAGCTACATACACTACATTGTTAGTATTGCAATCAGCAGAATTCCTTAGCTCTCATAGACGCCCTGTTTCAGGGTGCTTAAAAAAACCATGATTCATCTATATAAGTGCACTGTGTACATTTTCCACATCTATGGGTGCCATTCACTGTGTTATCCATCAGAACAGGTGTCCTTGGATAGCAAAGCTGCTGTTTCAGATTTTCTTGTTTCTAAATGCAAAATGTGGTTGTCCACCCACTATGTTAGTAGTATCCTCATCTGCTAACAACATATGCCAATTATGTTGTAGGACCATCAGAAAGTATGGCAGTACACTACTCCTAGTGCCTAACCTATCACACACTACCTACTCTATCAGAGTCGTAGGGCTTAGCTTTTCCTTTTCTTTCTTTGTGTACATTATGGTACACCTTATCAATTTCATGTTCACTATACCCCCTATTAATGAAACCTGTTCTTAGCTCAGTTAACTCATTTCTATACACTTTCTCTTGACAACATAGGCGAGATGTTCTCATTGCCTCTATTATGTTAGGGAAAATCCTAGGGTTATGCATACTGTTTCTGTGTAGAAAAGATGGTCTGTAACATTGTTTCTTATGTAGTTTCATAAACCATTGGTCATTTTCTGTGTATATGGTAATGTCCAGGAAGTCTATACTCATCTCAGAACAGTTCATCGTGAACTTTAGAAAGTCACTGGTAGTATTCAGGTATGCATACAGGGATTTAAATTGTTCACCATCACCTTTCCAAAAAAAAATAAAAAGATCATCTATGAAACGTCTGTAAAAGGCTATTTGGGGATTACCTAATAGATGTTCATATCCCCAGTTAACCATAACCAGGTTTGCATATGTGTTGGCACAACTTGTGCCCATGGCAATCCCTGACAACAATTGTAGCATGTGACATTGAACATAAATATGTTGTGCTCTAGTACCAATTCTAGTAACATATAGAGAAAGTCTATCTTAGTATTAGAAAACTTTCCCTGCCTTAGCAACACTGATTTCACCATGCTTATCCCCTGGTCATTGGGTGTACTTGTAAATAAAGACAGTACATCTATTGTAGCCAACATCCCTGTATCTGCTTTTCCCATTTGCTTCACTACCCCATAAAGGTCCACTAAAAACTGTTCTGTATCTTTCAGGACATATACATATTCATTAAGTGCTGTCCTCAATTCCTTATCCAAATATATAGAAATGGGTTCTGTTAGCCATCCCTACTATAGGTCTAAATTTCGGGTTGTATGGGTCTTGGGAAGGCCATGGATTTAAGGTATGAGTGGATTTTCAACACTGAAATAAATAAAAAGATCTTTGCTTAATAGTTCCATACACATGCATTCATGTAAAGTACTAGCAATCTGTTCACCCATTTCAAACACAATTGTTGTTGGTACTTCAGCATATACATTTTGATCCAATAACATTTCTTGCATAGCTGCATTATAAAAGTCAGCATTCAATATCACCACCGGTCTCCCTTTATCAGCAGGTCTTATAACTATACTATCATTAGTCTGCAAGTCACACAATGCTTTATGCTCAGTCTTTGTCAAAGTTATACTTCCTTTCTTCTAAAAAACTATTGTTTTCTGTGCTATAAATGGCATTTTCACAAGCTTTTAAGGTTTCTATTTGTGTCTTTCGGCTTTTCCAGGTTAGGGGTTGCCACAGTGGATCTCCGGTCCGCTAATGATTGGCAGAAGAGTTTTACGTGCTGGCTTGCTGGGCCTAACGCACAACCTTCAATGAAGGAACGCCCATTCACACATGTCGCCACACAGAAGACGCTCTAACTGAGAATCGAATGGGCAACATCTAACTGTGAGGCGCTCTAACTGAGAATCGAACGAGCAATGTCTAACTGTGAGACAACAACACATTATGCGGCAATATTGGTACATACAAACTATTTTTCTTAAACTGAACATCCCTTGTTTCATTACCATTTCCAAATTGTTGTTTCATTGTTACATTTCTAGTAAACATACATAGGCATAACAAAAATTCATTAATGTCCATTTTAGTCGAAGGTATAAAATTTAAACCTCTGTTTAATAAAGAAGTCTCGGCTGCAGACAGTTCATATTTGGAAATATTCCATATTAACTCTCCTGCCCATACCCCTACATTTTCTTCAAAGTGTGAGTTTGTAACTGACCTGGTGCCTCTTTCCATTTCTGGCCCCTGTAAGTGTCCTGTTTCACAGATTTCCTCCTCCCTGCTCGAAACGGTAGGGGTAGAACAGGAAAAACCTTTTGTTGTCCTCCTTACATATTAATCTTCTTTCTTACCACGGCTGTAGTTATAGAGGCACTTGTTGCCTTATCATTAGTTGCCGAAGATGAAGGCACTTCCATCAGTGTAGAGTAAATGGAATGTACCTCATTTGGTGAAATGACACTTCCTTCTGGCTGCTGATTCATTATTTCCTCTTCCTCCCCGAGTGCATTGGTCATCTCTTCAGTCTGTACCTGATGCGCTACCCTCGGTCACTCATGCCGCTCAAATGATTGAACTCGCCCTCTCCTCTGCTGGTAGGCTGTTGGTGGTACCTCTGACTGCCCATTGGTTTCTCTCATAAATCGCAAATTGCGATTGGTAGTGGACTCTGCAGGTTTTGGCCAAGTAAAAACATGCTGATTAGTGAAATCTGTTAAATTCCTACACAGTTTCTTTTTCTTTTGCTCAAACAGTCTGGTTTCATAGCGAAGTATTTTATCAATTAGTTCATGCATGAAAACTTCAGTAGCTGCTTCCCCATAAAGCACAGACAGTTCATGCTGTTGCTGACATATCTTTTCATTAAGCTCTTGTTCCACTGGCTTAAAAAAGTCCAGCAACAATTGTACATGTGTTTTACTGGTATTAAGATTAATTTTATTGCCACTGGGCTAACAAAGTGGGGTAGGTGTTTCCATATGTTGGCATATTAAGTACGCTGAGTCCCCTTGGTATAACATTTAGGTTTAAGCAGGCTTCAAAATGGAACCATTGGCTCTGAAGCCGCTTAAACCTGTACGAATCATTCTCCACATTTCTTTTCAAATTGTGTATCTCAGCTTCATTGATGTTGTTAGTATTAACAGTCTCAGAGTTCATATTAAGAGTACCTGTTTGTAGCAGTGGGTTATCTTGATTTGTCAGCAAATATAGAAGTCTCCTTTCCACATTTACACCAACTGTTGCATCCTCTGCAATGTTCACAGTACCTTCTGCCATCATTAGATATACACAAGCAGCAAACAAATGAATCCAAACCACCCCAAATGTTGAAAATGTTGAAACACAGGTGCCCAGTAGGAAGGTAGCTGGAATAAAGAAGCTGAACCACGACAAAGTAAAATTTTCAGTTTTAATACAAAATATTGAGTGCTTTCACAATGGTAACCATTGCTTCATCAGACAGTTCATTCAAACAGTGGCAACACTTAAATACTTTAATCCATTACAAGAACAGCCAATCCTACCACTCAAAATTAATTCAGCACACAACAATCAATTAATTACTATGATTACGTTTTGCCCTTGGTTAATTGCTAAAGTCAGAAAAATTCTGTTTAAAAAACACATACACAAAGTGTAAAGACAAGGACATGTGGATAAATGTAAATAAAATACATACAAAGTCAATGAATAAATACATATGCTCATATTCCCTATTTAGTAACTACTTATGTACATAGATATAAACATAAAAAAATATATAAAATATATATATATAAAGGTATAAGCAGTACACACTCAACAGTTTAATGAAAACATATATTCTGCCTAATAAATGCACATGTTGTCCCCCTAGTAAATACATATACTTTAATACATACATTTCAACAAGTTGTTGTTGTTGTGTCTTTTGGCTTTTCCCGGTTAGGAGTCGCCACAGCGGAACTCCGGTCTGCTAATGATTGGCAGTAGATTTTTACATGCCGAGTTGCCAACGCACAACCTTCAACAAGTACTTGTCTTTAATAATATCTATACTAAAAGCAGCTCAAGAAATACTGTCATATTGACCCAAAGCCCTGCATGTGTTTATGTAGTCTTCTCATGTTAAAACACATTTACTTAAATTATATTATTGTTTTAACCTTCTGGATTTTAGCACTGGCTTCAGTGGAACACTATCGTTCAAACCCAAGCCTCTATGTGCTCCTAAATGCAAAATCCATTTTACTTCCATATTTAGATATGTTACCAATACATATAACTCCATATGAATTGCAGAAGGAGTCATTACTGGACACACTGCGGGAGCAGCAAAGAGCATTTCCAGCTAACATCAAAGATTGAAACAATACTAACTTCATGAACTTTAATCGCTCTTTGACTTAGGAATGGGGTCCATTCCCATCAAGGTATTAGAAATCCAAAATATTTGGAGAAATTAAAAGGCAAAAAAGGCTAAGCTCAATAGAAATCCATGTTTCTGTATACCCACTCTTCTGGGCTACAGTGTATTCTCTCCTTGGCAAGGTTGTGTTATGAAGTCCCTGTGTGTATGTATAATTGTAGGTTTTACCCAGACCATTCCTACATAATGACATAAGCAATATTCCCCTTGGCATGGTTGAAATGGCTTCAGTCTCTCTCTTCCACAACTCTCTAGCTGGTTGCTTCAGTGCCTGTGCTAATGATTGAACCATGGACATCTTTATCTTAGTCAGGGCCCCATCCCTGTTTACTAATTACTAACTCAACACACCATCCCTGTATACTAGCTACAAACTCAACACATTTAAACAAAAAGCATGCTGTCATTTAAGTAACTAAGTACTTTTACCAAAAAATCAATAAGATGAGAAAGATAAATGCAAAACTGGTATTAGACTATAGTGGATGACAACTAGCACATGATGTATTGGTACTGGTTACTATAGTGGGTGACAACTAGCACATGATGTATTGGTACTGGTTACTATAGTGGGTGAAAACTAGCACATGATGTATTGGTACTGGTTACTATAGTGGGTGACAACTAGCACATGATTTATTGATAATGGTTACTATAGTGGGTGACAACTAGCACATGATGTATTGATACTGGTTACTATAGTCGGTGACTAGCACATGATGTATTAATAATGATTGCTATAGTGGGTGACAACTAGCACATGATGTATTGGTACTGGTTACTATAGCGGGTGACAACTAACACATGATGTATTGGTACTGGTTACTATAGTGGGTGAAAACTAGCACATGATGTATTGGTACTGGTTACTATAGTGGGTGACAACTAGCACATGATGTATTGGTACTGGTTACTATAGTGGGTGACAACTAGCACATGATGTATTGGTACTGGTTACTATAGTGGGTGACAACTAACACATGATGTATTGGTACTGGTTACTATAGTGGGTGAAAACTAGCATATGATGTATTGGTACTGGTTACTATAGTGGGTGACAACTAGCACATGATTTATTGATAATGGTTACTATAGTGGGTGACAACTAGCACATGATGTATTGATACTGGTTACTATAGTCGGTGACTAGCACATGATGTATTAATAATGATTGCTATAGTGGGTGACAACTAGCATATGATGTATTGATACTGGTTACTATAGTGGGTGACAGCTAGCACATGATGTATTGGGACTGGTTACTTTGACAAAGTCACATTCACAATGCTGGGTCTGCAGTAGGGATAAATGAGGGACGAGATATTGTTGTCTCCTCTGCACCAATCTTTAATCAGTCAAGGAAGAACTAGTTTTGTGTCCTTGCATTTCAGTTGTGTAATTTTTGAAAATACGTAAGGTATCCTAAGTACTGAGTTAACGAGACCCTGCTGAATCATTCATCATGTAAGCATAGTGGAACTAACCCAATCAACAAAACTATTTTTCTCTGGAAAAAGAGGTCTAATTTCAGTCAGCTATGATTTGTTGTATTTGTAAAAGTTGTTTTGCTGGAAATTAATCTCTGAGTATTATATAACAAATGCAATGCCACATATTGTCACTTTACCTTCAGTTGTAGACAGAAAAGACAATGTATCTTCCCATCATGCAATAGACAGAAAGGACAATGTATCTTCCCACCATCGTGCAAAACTTCTTGGTTGACTGCATGTATTCATAACATATGATGTCTTCTGAGGTACAGTGCAGACGTTTAGGGGCTACATAAACACATGACCTCACAGGTCCACAGAAAAAACTGAGCCAAGAAAAGAGGTCTAGATTTGATGGACATATAAACCATTTCCTACAAGCAATACCTGCAGTTTTCTGTTTTACTTCTTCTGTTTAAAACTCTCAGATATGCTAGTTTATTGTTGTAAATCAAGTGCAGCTGACACTGGATAATCTGTTGTCCTGCAGGGTTGCTCACTTTTTTCAGTTGGATAGTATTTTTCATTACTTGGCTATACTAACTAATACAACAGTGCATCAAATAGCACAACTATTATTGTAGTATTTAAATTTGTTTGATAGAATGTTTTTTCCTGCCTGCTGAGAAGTTAGCAGCAGTAAACTGGTACTTCATCTATGTCTAATCTTAAATATAATTAATGACCCTAAATCATGGCTGAATACAGTGCAGTCTTTAACTTTGCTACCCTGGAAATCAAACAGAACCTCGCCTAGCCACTTAAAAAGGAGTAGTTTTAACATCCTTTAAACTGTGCAACACCTGGATAAACATGCAAACAATACCCACTTACATAAAGGGATTTTTTTGTGCCGTATGTACTGTGACCTATATTTGACCGTCACTGCCTCTGACAATGCTAACCACCTTGTCTAGGAGCTTGCAATACTTTTAACCAGTTTCCCATTGCTAATATAATGATTATTGCTGCCTTCTGGACACATGAACTATGATCTAATTTTTCCAACTGGAAACTGGACTTAGTTTCTAGATATTTCTAAACTATCCCCAACTCCTGTTTTCAGGGTGAACTTATCAAGAGCGTGCATGTGTGCATATGTGTAAAGCGGTATATATAAAGGATGATGTACCTCCTTACCTGTCTTAGTATGCTACCCTGCACCACACAGACATAACACATTCCTTTACAGGGTTGAAATCTATGAAATACAGTTAACAATTTTTGATTGGTAAGTCAGTTAAGTGTAATTTACCGGTAGATATGTAATGGTGGAGAGAGAGAGAGGAAAAGTGGTGAAGCAAACATTTTACAGAACAATCTGGATAAGGGCAATGCTTGCTAAGGCTTGGTCATGAAAACTGCAAACCTAGTAGCAGTGCCTGTCCATTGTAGTAACATAGCATGTCACTTTTATTGTATTTATTCATATAATAGTTAGTCCCTGATTAAACTCTTGCATCTAATAGTAGCTCCTGAGGCTACGTAGGAGCAGCACAGCTGATAAATTCTGCACCTCAAATACGCAATTAGCAAAAAACATAAGTTCTCATACTTTGTGAATATTAGAGCTCTTCAAAGTACGGAAAAAAAAACTTTGATCCTCCTTTTGATATGAAACAAAGTAGTTTTGGGACCTCACAACTCAAGAGAAAAAAATGTTATGCTGCAGTTGTCTCTGCAGTACTTTCCCTACACACACACACACACACACACACACAAACACACACACACACACACACACACACACACACACACACACACACACACACACACACACACACACACACACACACACACACACACACACACACACAATATACAGGATTTGGCTAAGTGCATTATTCTTTTAATATTGATTTGTAGTCATTCAGATATACGTACATACATATTTGTATGTATATATATATATATATATATATATATATATATATATATATATGTGTATCTATGTATGTCTGTGTGTATATTTATATATGGGTGTGATTGTGTGTGTGTGTGTGTGTGTGTGTGTGTGTGTGTGTGTATTCAACAACCATAATTATGCATTTAACTTGATGTCATATAAAACAATATATAAAAAAGTACTAAATATTATTTTATCCACAGTATTTTTTAGACTTGTTTAGGCAGAAATGGAATAGGATAATGTTTGATGCCATACCAAAACAGTGACAAAAAAAGTACTAAATATTGTTTTATCAACAATATTTTTAGACTCGCTTAGGCCAGAAATGGCATAAAACAATCTGTAAACAACATATCATATTTCTCATCTTACAAACACAGACTTCCAAATACAGTATAAATGATTCATGGTAATTAAGCTAAATCTATTTCAAGCCATAGGGAAAGCCAATGGAGTTCAGACAGTTTTGATGACATCACATTCGATGCCAACTTGTCTTATATTACTGTCCTTGTCTGCCATGCACTGTGGTTGTGGAGCTTGAAAGTGTTAGTGCAAGGACTTTGTCCACATGAACTGAAATCTCTGTACCTAATCTTTAATACTTTTCTGATAAAATTTTGTCTACTGCGTCTCAGAACTGTAATTTTAACTGACTTTCTCCAAGGCTAACTTTAAGTTTTTTCTAGATTTTACTACCCAGTGGTATTCAATTGCTAGGCTAGCAGATAAGGAACTGGTTTACACTCCTTTGTTTAATGGAAACCATCAGTATATCTAAAATATTAGTGACAATAAGGTAGGAATTCAAGTTTTGTTTGCCCTCATTTCTAGAGCCACAACAAAAGAACGTTCAACAGAAGTTGATTATTGCTGGTGTCATTAGTTTTTAATTTTGGTCTTTAGTATCCAAATATATTTTTCTTTCATTGGAAAATATTATGATTTTTCCTGCAAATTTAGAGGTCATTTTCTGAATGTAAAAGATACACGGGGACAAATTTCCTTAAAGATAAGTTTGTAAGCCCAGTCAGAATTTTCTGTTGTTTCTGCGAACAGCATACCAGACTGACTGATAATACTGGATTTTCTCTTGGCACTTTGTTAAAAACTTTAGCTTCCATGTCTCACAAATTATTGCCCATATCCTGAGATAGAACTATCATGTTGCATTGTGAAATGATAGCAGACTGTCCTGGTTTCCCTTGTATAATTTCCTAGGATTCCTAACATTGTGGGTATTCCTGGGTGCCACACTATACTAGTTGACTACAATAAGAATACATTTTTTGTTGTTGTTAAATGTATGAAGACCCACGGTCAATGTATAAACTGGTAAACCTAATTAGGCATTGGGTTGTTACATTACTGATTAATTCCAATAAAGATGCTGTCTTAAGGATGTAAACAGAAAAACAGAAAGGAAAAAGGCAAATCTTTAATATTTTTTCACTTAAAGTGCAAGCATACAACAGGACACAAAAAAAGCGGACTTGGGTCCTGTGGCTGTAGTCCTGTCACTGATGTAAACCTTCCTCAGTGTATGTAATGCCATATATAAACTAATAATATTATCTCTAAAAGTAGTTTTATCTAAGATTTCAGTGGCCTAAAAATCTTTAAAAAATTAACAAAAGTAGATTCTGCTACTTACTCTGCCAACCACCTCCAGCGCAAAGTGGACATTCTTTCTGGTAGGTCTCATGAGCTGGAGACTGTTTCTCTGCCTGCACTGCACAACACAGTGTCTTATTCACACAGCAGGGCAGGGTTTCATATGTATTGTTATTAGTTGCTTAGCCTATGTGTGCAGATTTATTTGTTCCAAACTTTTATCTTATTAACAAACAGGAGTGTGGTTTCTATTATTATTATCTGTTTAATTGTGTTTATTTTGTCTGAGCAGCAGTGAACAGGTTATACACTTAAGCAAATAACCTTTTAATCTGTGCAAAAATACCTATGGGTAATCGGAAGAAAAGAAACAGAATGCATATAGTTAAACAGAAAAAATATTTAAATATGCCTTTTATTTTTGAGAGAAATTCAGAAATGGGACTTAAAAACATGGAACAATTGTATGAAGCTGTTGCCACAAATGAGCCATGGGAATTTTGATTTTAGTGTATTGACAACAATGTAAATAATATTAAATTATTCATTGTGTTTATTTCAAACTGTATTATTCAAATTTGGTTTTCATGGTTATTTAGCCATAAATATGGTTTGTTTTATTACCTGAGGAAATGAATGTGTCAGTGAGTGAGAAGATCACAAGTGAGTAAGCAATGAGAGTGTATACATAAAATACAGAGTCATGAGTGAGTCAGTGAATGCTGCATTCATAGTGAATGAACATGTAATGTGTGAAAGAGTGAATAAAATAAAATTATATACAGGAATGAGAAATGTGTGAGAAGTGTGTAATGAATGTGTAATGGGTGAGTGAGTCAATGAACATTTAATATGCTTGAGTGAAGTTTGAATAACAAATGATGAGTGAGTAAGTGGGCATGTAGTGAATGAATACTGAACGAGCAGTGAAGTATGAGTAACAGGTAAGTACTGCTTCAGAAATTTACATTTTGAAATTACCACCTTATATGACTGGCTTCCATTACTTTACATTAAGTAAGCTTAACTATTTATTTGTTTTTGTTAACCGAGGTAGAGTACTGATCCATAGGGACCTACTTCAGACCTAGTATAGTAGTACTGTTTAAATTACTTGCTCAAAGTCACACAGTAAGCAAATAGGAGCAAGAAAATTAAACCCCAGGCCACAGGAAGCAGTTCATTACTAGTGCGTACCTCTTCAGACATTACCCTTTCTGCAGTTAATAAATTACTGTATCATTTTCAGCTGTTGCCCTTACAACATAAAATATGTGACTTAGATGCACGATCCTACTTCTAAGCAAGTCGCACACAAATTTATGTTACAGGCATTCATAAACAGGTTCTGTTCTTTGTAAACCATAATGTTTCTTAGAGATGCATAAGACAAAAATGCAATCAGCTGAAAACATATGACTCGTTACACTCATAGTACTAAGTAATGAGTGCTCAAGTAAGGGAGAGAATGGGTGAGTGAGTGAAAGTGACTGACTGGTAACTGTGTGAAAAAGCAGACGATATGAAGTAAGTGGACAAAGAATAACTTCTGAACGATGAGCAAGCTGACAGCGAGGAGTTTGTCAATGAATATTATGTGCAGAGTAATGACTGAGTTGGCAGTGAAGAGTATATAAATAAGTAGCAATAACAGAGTAATGAATAAATGGGCAGTGAAGGGTAAGCGAATGAGTACTCAGTACAAAATAGTGAGTGAACAGGCAGTGAGAAGTAAGTGAATGAGTGCTATATAATGAGTAATGAGTGAGTAGGCAGTGAGGAATAAGTGAATGAGTACTAAATATGGAATAATGAGCTTGTTAATAATGAAGAGTAAGTGAATGAGTACTAAATATGGAATAATGAGCTTGTTAATAATGAAGAGTAAGTGAATGAGTACTAAATATGGAATAATGAGCTTGTTAATAATGAAGAGTAAATGAATGAGTACTAAATATGGAATAATGAGCTTGTTAATAATGAAGAGTAAGTGAATGAGTACTTAATATGGAATAATGAGCTTGTTAATAATGAAGAGTAAGTGAATGAGTACTAAATATGGAATAATGAGCTTGTTAATGAAGAGTAAGTGAATGAGTACTAAATATGGAATAATGAGCTTGTTAATAATGAAGAGTAAGTGAATGAGTACTAAATATGGAATAATGAGCTTGTTAATAATGAAGAGTAAGTGAATGAGTACTAAATATGGAATAATGAGCTTGTTAATAATGAAGAGTAAGTGAATGAGTACTAAATATGGAATAATGAGCTTGTTAATAATGAAGAGTAAGTGAATGAGTACTAAATATGGAATAATGAGATTGTTAATAATGAAGAGTAAGTGAATGAGTACTAAATATGGAATAATGAGCTTGTTAATGAAGAGTAAGTGGATGAGTACTAAATATGGAATAATGAGCTTGTTAATAATGAAGAGTAAGTGAATGAGTACTAAATATGGAATAATGAGCTTGTTAATAATGAAGAGTAAGTGAATGAGTACTAAATATGGAATAATGAGCTTGTTAATAATGAAGAGTAAGTGAATGAGTACTAAATATGGAATAATGAGCTTGTTAATAATGAAGAGTAAGTGAATGAGTACTAAATATGGAATAATGAGCTTGTTAATAATGAAGAGTAAGTGAATGAGTACTAAATATGGAATAATGAGCTTGTTAATAATGAAGAGTAAGTGAATGAGTACTAAATATGGAATAATGAGCTTGTTAATAATGAAGAGTAAGTGAATGAGTACTAAATATGGAATAATGAGCTTGTTAATAATGAAGAGTAAGTGAATGAGTACTTAATATGGAATAATGAGCTTGTTAATAATGAAGAGTAAGTGAATGAGTACTAAATATGGAATAATGAGCTTGTTAATGAAGAGTAAGTGAATGAGTACTAAATATGGAATAATGAGCTTGTTAATAATGAAGAGTAAGTGAATGAGTACTAAATATGGAATAATGAGCTTGTTAATAATGAAGAGTAAGTGAATGAGTACTAAATATGGAATAATGAGCTTGTTAATAATGAAGAGTAAGTGAATGAGTACTAAATATGGAATAATGAGCTTGTTAATAATGAAGAGTAAGTGAATGAGTACTAAATATGGAATAATGAGATTGTTAATAATGAAGAGTAAGTGAATGAGTACTAAATATGGAATAATGAGCTTGTTAATGAAGAGTAAGTGGATGAGTACTAAATATGGAATAATGAGCTTGTTAATAATGAAGAGTAAGTGAATGAGTACTAAATATGGAATAATGAGCTTGTTAATAATGAAGAGTAAGTGAATGAGTACTAAATATGGAATAATGAGCTTGTTAATAATGAAGAGTAAGTGAATGAGTACTAAATATGGAATAATGAGCTTGTTAATAATGAAGAGTAAGTGAATGAGTACTAAATATGGAATAATGAGCTTGTTAATAATGAAGAGTAAGTGAATGAGTACTAAATATGGAATAATGAGCTTGTTAATAATGAAGAGTAAGTGAATGAGTACTAAATATGGAATAATGAGCTTGTTAATAATGAAGAGTAAGTGAATGAGTACTAAATATGGAATAATGAGCTTGTTAATAATGAAGAGTAAGTGAATGAGTACTAAATATGGAATAATGAGCTTGTTAATAATGAAGAGTAAGTGAATGAGTACTAAATATGGAATAATGAGCTTGTTAATGAAGAGTAAGTGAATGAGTACTAAATATGGAATAATGAGCTTGTTAATGAAGAGTAAGTGAATGAGTACTAAATATGGAATAATGAGCTTGTTAATAATGAAGAGTAAGTGAATGAGTACTAAATATGGAATAATGAGCTTGTTAATAATGAAGAGTAAGTGAATGAGTACTAAATATGGAATAATGAGCTTGTTAATAATGAAGAGTAAGTGAATGAGTACTAAATATGGAATAATGAGCTTGTTAATAATGAAGAGTAAGTGAATGAGTACTAAATATGGAATAATGAGCTTGTTAATAATGAAGAGTAAGTGAATGAGTACTAAATATGGAATAATGAGCTTGTTAATAATGAAGAGTAAGTGAATGAGTACTAAATATGGAATAATGAGCTTGTTAATGAAGAGTAAGTGAATGAGTACTAAATATGGAATAATGAGCTTGTTAATAATGAAGTGTAAGTGAATGAGTACTAAATATGGAATAATGAGCTTGTTAATAATGAAGAGTAAGTGAATGAGTACTAAATATGGAATAATGAGCTTGTTAATAATGAAGAGTAAGTGAATGAGTACTAAATATGGAATAATGAGCTTGTTAATAATGAAGAGTAAGTGAATGAGTACTAAATATGGAATAATGAGCTTGTTAATGAAGAGTAAGTGAATGAGTACTAAATATGGAATAATGAGCTTGTTAATGAAGAGTAAGTGAATGAGTACTAAATATGGAATAATGAGCTTGTTAATGAAGAGTAAGTGAATGAGTACTAAATATGGAATAATGAGCTTGTTAATAATGAAGAGTAAGTGAATGAGTACTAAATATGGAATAATCAGCTTGTTAATGAAGAGTAAGTGAATGAGTACTAAATATGGAATAATGAGCTTGTTAATAATGAAGAGTAAGTGAATGAGTACTAAATATGGAATAATGAGCTTGTTAATGAAGAGTAAGTGAATGAGTACTAAATATGGAATAATGAGCTTGTTAATAATGAAGAGTAAGTGAATGAGTACTAAATATGGAATAATCAGCTTGTTAATAATGAAGAGTAAGTGAATGAGTACTAAATATGGAATAATGAGCTTGTTAATAATGAAGAGTAAGTGAATGAGTACTAAATATGGAACAATGAGCTTGTTAATAATGAAGAGTAAGTGAATGAGTACTAAGTGCATAATAATGAGTGAGCAGGCAGTAGGGGAGCAGCACGTTCATACTACAGGTAGTGTTGCCACCTCATACCAAGAGGTTCTCCAATTATCTTTTTTTGCTGAGGTGCCTTCCAAGTCTGCATGTCTTCCATGTGCTTGCATGGGTTTTCTTCAGGTGCTGTGATTTCCTCCCACATTGTAAGTACATGCTTTAGGGTATACTGGGGACTCCATATTGTTTGTATGTATGGATGGATGCATGTATGATATGGAGGAAAGGCCTGGCACACTCCTTCCATTTCCCTCCTTTGGCTTGAAAACTCTGAGCATAGTGGTAACTGTCTGCAGGGTCACTCAGGGAGTTCATTGCAACTTGTAAGAGAGTGAGCAAGGCAGTAAGGAGCAAGTGAACGAGTACTAAGTATGTACTATAAGTGAGTATGTACTCAGGAGTACGTGAACAAGTGCTAAATATAGAGTAATGAGTGATTAATTAGGAGGAGAAAGTAATGTGTACTGAGTAAGGAAGCAGTGAGGAATACATGAATGAGTACTAAGTACAGAATAATGAATGAGGAGGACGTCAGGAGCAAGTGAAATAGTACTAAGTATGTGCTCTGAGTGAGTATGTAGTCAGGAGTAAGTGAATGAGTACTAAATATAGAGTAATGAGCAAGCAGGTATGAGGAGTAAGTGAATAAGTACTTTGTAATAAATGAGGAGGCACTGAGGAGTATGTGAATGAGAGCTAAGTACAGAGTAGTAAGTGAGATGGCAGTAAGGAGTAACGCAGTGAAGAGTTTATGAATGAGTATTAAGTGATGACTAATGAGTCAGCAGGTAGCGAACAGCAAGTGATTGACAGCTAGCGAATATCATATACTTTACAATGAGTGGCATACCAAGTGCTGGTGTCATTGTCACACTCTGTTGTGACCTTTCCACTGAGCAGCACCTGGCCAAACCACTGAAGACCAGATCAAAGAATTCTATCAATTTTTTTTGGTATTTTACTATCATAAAAAATATCAATGACCAGTTTTATACCAGTTCTCTGTAAAACAGATAAAAAACACAGATGAGAATACAATGCATGTTTCTCTGTGCTGGATTTCATGCTTAGCATTTCTATATTAAAATTCTTCCCTCAAAAAAAAACATACCAGGAGTGAGCATGTCACAGACATTGAACTCAAAATAAAATTAGAAAGAGACGGAAAGGAAAGGTCTGAAAATAGCACAAGATCTAAACTTTGACTGTAGTGGCATAACATTCTCAAAACAAACCATGTTAATTTAGTGTATGTTCCCCAATGCATCAATGATGCATACAGCAACACCTTTGATAAGCACACAAAATGTCATTAATTATCCACTTTGTTAAAATTATATCACCTCACCTTTGTAAAGAAGAAGCTTTGTTGGTACAGGTAGCTATATGAAACTAAAGATGTAGATGGTGCTGTTTGTGAAATAACTCATAATGAAAATCCAGACCCACAAAAATAGGATGAAATGTATTCTTCTCCTCAAAAAACACTTGGTAAAAAGTTGAGGCATATGAACATATGAACATGCTGACAAAATAAGGCTGATGGTGTCATAACACCAACTGAGTTTTGTACCTATACACTATGTTGCTACATCTCCTCTGTCTTTACTCTCTGTTCTACACATCCTTGAACTCAATAACTGGCAGTGTGTTTTAGGGTTATTACCCTCTTCTCTTTCCAGCTGTTACCAGGGCCCTTTATTCTTTCTTTTTTTAATCATCAGTTTCATCCAACTCACTTATTGCCAAGCTTTTGGTGACTTTACTCATACCTGTGGACCAGTCCTTACATTGTCCTTAATCTTTTGCAACTGTCTATTACAGACTTTCACCACTTAATTTCTTTTTTTCTGTATGAGTACCAGAAGTGGATGCAATAAACCATCCAGTGCCTTATACAATGGCTCTTGTGCAGTTATTATGTTTAGAAATATTACAGGTCACAAAGAAGTGGGGCAGTGGCATTGTGGGATGTGGTGTCATCTCTTAAAACTACTTCCCAAGATGAGCACTGTAACATCTTCCACTCCATTTACATTACACTGCATGATTCAGATTAGGGGGTGATTCTAACCCTCATTTCTCTTTTCTCTCTATCGTTCCCCATGCATGCTTTCAGATGGATTCTTCCTAAGTTAAGCCTTGCACTATTGTGTTATGTACCAGTTGCCACTTATTATCCAATGATAGTGCAAGTCACACTAGGTCACACTAGAGACTGCACCTCCATTTCTAATCAACACTAGTCTGCTCTGGATATCAGCAGTAAATAGGGTGCTTATTGCCTCAGATTTTAGCAATATTACTGAAGCAAATATACTAAACAAAACTGACTGTGGATCCTGCAGTGCTCCAGTGGTTTAAGCTTATTCCTGCTAACTCTTTCTCACTCTGTACTTCCATTCAAATGTCCTGTTTCTTTGCTACCTCATGGTTGGGAGCCTATGTTCAAAAACTTTATCTTCCTTTTCTCAAAATAGCAAGGCTTTAAAGAAACAAAAAGTAAATTTCTGTCATAGAAAATCTGAATACCAAAACATGCTACAATCAACTTTTTTTTTCTTATATCCTCTAAGTGCCAGGAACAGCTATGGCTCTCCAGTGATGTATAGGATGAAAGGATGAAGTAGGTATCAAAAAAGGAATAAATGAATGAAAAAAATATTCTTGACCTAGTTTAATACAATATAACTCCAATAGTCCTTCTTTTTTATAGATGTGCTAATAAAGTACATAGTTTAAGAGGCTCTACACTGGTTTCTTAGATTTTAAAACGGTAAAAAGCTCCTCAGAAACAGAAACAGCATCTTGTTGCTAATACTCTAGAATAAATTTAATAGTATGATATTTCCAAGAACTGTCAAACTAACAGTAACTGTTGACAAGGACATAATATTTGCTGGAGCTAGAAGCTCTGGATATCTATAAATATTTTTGTTTTCACTAATCCAGTTCCCTACAGACACAGCTGGTAAGAGATATAAGTTAGTTTCAGCAGGAAAAATGTACCTGAGAAATATTAAAACATATTTTCCAACTTCTAGTTGAACTAAGGGTGGGGCAGCCATGGAGGTGCAATGGTTAGCATTGTCGCCTCAGAGCAAGAAGTTCTCTGATTCGATCCTCGGCTGGGGTGCCTTCTCTGCGGAGTCTGCATGTCCTCCCTGTGGTCGGGTGGGTTTCCTCCGGGGGTTCCTGTTTCCTCCCACATCCCAAAGACATGCTGTAGGTGAATTGGACAGTCTAAATTGGCCCTAGGTGTGAGTGCATCTGTGTGCGCCTTCTGTGGAAGGTTGGGTCCTGGGCTGGCAACTCGACACTGTAAAACTCCACGGCCAATTATGAGCGGACAGGTGATCCACTGTGGTGACCCCTAACTGGGAAAAGCTGAAAGAAGAAGAAGAAGTTGAACTAAGGGTCAGGTACAGAGGCGCTCTAGTAATATGTGGTACCAAACGCAGGCCATTAAATACTGTAGACTTTGAATAAATATTACAGATTGATTTTGATAAAGAAATGCGTGTAAAAATCTTGGATGTGCTAAGTTATTCAGCTTCGGAGAAAATAACCTTTGTGAATTCAGATTATGATGAACTTTTACTGGTAGAGTAGAATAAATAGACTCTATACTTTATGGATAGATAACTAGGTCTTTGGAATGTAAGGCATAAAAATAACTTCACCTACACTCAAACAGCAAGGTGAAACACTGTCAGCATAGCACAGCATAGCAGCGTGTTTGTTTATATCTCCCTGGAAGGTTACAAGTGTTACCAAGCATATATGAATTATTTATTCAGTATTTTATATATATATATATATATATATATATATATATATATATATATATTTATATATATACAGCTTGATTGTTCATAGGTTCATAGGTTCATAGGTAGGTACTAGGCTATCGGCCCAAGGGCCTATGTAAGCCTTGCCAACAAGGTTCCCTGGCTTACGCCACCCAAGAAAGTTATTTTCCTATGCCACTGTCAAGCAGAGCCACAGAAGTGATCCCCTGAGTGTATTTCCTGTTTCCCATCCACTCATCAAGATTTTTATTGAAGAGTGCTAATGAAGAACTTTGCTTAACATAGATGGGTAGCCTGCTCCAGAGTATGGGAAGTCTCTGGGACAGGGATCTATTCTTCCAGCATGTCCTGTTTATTGTGGTGACAAGGTTTAGGTCCCTAGACCATGTAGCTCGGAGGGATTGGGATTTCTTTAGGCGTAGCATGTCCAACAGCTCTGGGTTTGACATAGCTTTATATGTTAGGCAGAGATCACCTCGGAGTAGGCGATATGCTATGGAGTAAAGCTGGAGTTTTTTGAGGCGGTCAGTGTAGGGCATTTGTTTGAGGCCAGTAATCCTCTTTGTGAGGTACTTCTGTGGCCTTTCCAGCTGCTGCAGATGTCTTGTGAGGTACATTCCAAAAGGGGCATTGTACTCTATAATGGGTCTAATGAGTGTCGAGTAGAGGGGAACAATGACCTCTTTTTTCCTCGATGAGAACCCTTTTATGATGAGGTGTGCCACATAGAAGGACTTCCTGACTACTGTGGTGATGTGACTATAGATTCATAAATTCATAGATTAGTACTAAGCTAACTGCCCTTGCAAACCATTTTAAGCCTAGCCAATTATCCCTTGTGAGACTCAAAACCTGCACCTTGTGTTTGTAAGGCAAACACCTTAACCATTAAGCCACCCTCCCACTCTATCAAAGGAGCGACTACTGTCCACCTGGGTCCCAAGGTCTCTTATACACATTCGGTGTTAAGTTTATTGCTGCCTATGTGGTAGTTCATGGGTACAGAGTTTTTACCAAAGGGGATGACAGTGCACTTTTTGGCATTGAGCTTGGGGGATGGTGTCGAATGCCTTGGCGAGGTATAGGCTGTGTGAACAACCTTACCCTCATCTACGGCTTTGGTGACTGCCTCAAAGAAATCAATTAGGTTCAGGAGGCATGATCTGCCTTTCACAAACCCGAACTGGGTGGGATCCAGAGTTTGGAGGTTACCAATGTCTTTGTTTATGATTTCCATGATGATACATTCCATGGCCTTGCAGACCAGGCTCATCAGGCTAATAGGTCGATAGTTCCCGTGATCAGTGGTGGCTCCCCCTTTGTGGAGTGGGATAACTGTTGCTGTGCAACATTCAGTGGGCACAAAGCCTGATGCGAGGCTATTATTGAACATGGTGCTTAAGTGGGGAGCCAGTTCATTCTGAAGTTCATGTAAAATGCAGCCTGGGATGTTGTCTGGTCCCATGGATGCTGTGTAGTTTTTACCTGTGTAGTTGTGATTACAGGGAATCTGCATTATTCCTATATAGATATGGGCCCTTTAGGGGGTGAGAGGAGGGTAAAGTTAGCGCTGAACCTATCTGCCAGGATGTTGGCAATATCAGTTGGTGCTGTAATTTTCTTGCTTTTGTGCTGTAACTCAGAGCAGATTTGGGTGTTGCCATAGAAATTCTTGACATAGCTATAGAATGCTTTTTGGTTGTCCTTGGAATTAGTGGCGATTTTGTTTTCATAGCTAGGTTTGGAGGATCTTATAAGGGATCTCAGCTTCTTACTGAGGCTGACCAGGGAGCTGCTCCACTCATGGGATTTTACTCTCTTTTGCAACAGTTTCTTCCTTCTGTTGTACAGTTTGTTTATGGCAGGGGGCCACCAGATTGGCTTCCTTTTTTTGGAGGATAGTGTCTTGGTTCTGTTTGGGATAGCACGATACATGCACTCATTTAAGTGCTTATAGAGTGCATTTGTGTAGGATTCAGCAGCTGTAACTGTATTGTCCATCTGCATGGGTGTCATGAAGTTCACCACTTCTGTCTTAAGAAGCATGAAGTTGGCTTTGGAGAAATTTTTTACTGTGGTTTCCTTAATGGGGGGTGGGGGCGGGATGTGGATATCAAGGGTGAATAGCTTATGGTCAGATCGGACCAACGATGAGTTGACTTCAGGTGTGGAACACCGGTCACTCATGTTGGTAATGACTAGGTCCAGGATATTGTTGCCCCTGGTGGGGGTGTGGATAAGTTGATCCAGGGCATTGGAGTTTATGAATTCCAGAATGCGTTGAGCTAAGGAGTTGGTACGCAAGTAGTTTTCTCAATTTATGGTGGGGTAGTTGAGGTCGCCCATTATTAGGGTGTTTGGTTGAACCCTAATATTTTCCAGTACATCAAGAAAAGTGGAGTGGGAATCCTGGGGCATGGTGGGGGATCTGTAGCAAGCTACAATTTGGATTGCAGTTTTGCCCAGAGTTAGTTGCACTTGGATAACCTTGGATGCATTATGCTGAGCAACTAGCCTGGAGGTGTGGATATCTTTAATGAATATGGACACACCTCCACCTTTGGTGTTTCGGTCCAGGTTACATGGCCAAAAAGTGTGGTATGAGTTATAGCCTGGTAGTGCAGGGGTGCTCTCTGGAGCCTTGAACCAGGTCTCAGTCACTGAACAGATATTGATGTTCTCCATTTTAAGGAGTGCCTCGAGTGAGTGCATTTTGAGATTTAGACTTCTAGCATTGAGTAGCATTACCCTCAGTTTTTGCTTGCCTGTTCCTGTTATGGTGGTGAATTTGTTATTTGAACCTTGCCTAAAAAAGGCACTATAGGGGCAGCAAGAGCCTTAGCCAGTATCCAGAATCCCAGGGGTGACAGGTGCAGGCCATCTGTGGCAAAGCATCATGGTTTGTCGACCATGTCATCCCAAGCAGACAGATACTCGATCCCCTTAGAATGACACCAGAAGCTTAGCCAATTGTTGAAGTCATTTATTTTGTCCTTGTACTGCAGTATCATTTTGTGTGATGGCAGACTGCTACTCATGGCTAGGGTCATACCTGCCTGGGCTACAAGATCGGAGAGCTCTTCCATATCTCTTTTCATGTAGTCTGGGGAGGTACATCTCAGGTCATTCACACCAACATGGACAATGACAGAGTCATATTTATACTTGTTGTGGAGTGACCTGAGTTCGTGGGTTATGTGGCAGATCCTGGCACCCGACAGGCAGCTGACAAGAACCTTCCCCTTATTTAGCCTGGTGAGTGGGACATCAGTATGCCTGACTATAGAGTCACCTATGACTAGTGTGTTGGGTACATTGTTTTGCCTTATTGGCTGTGGTTGATTGGCACACTGAGTCTGTGGGCTATGTGCCATTTGGGTTGGGTTTGAGGATGGAGGTTTCTTGCGTTTCTGCTTTGGAGGTCTCTGTTGCTTAGACAGATTATTATTGAGAGCCTCCGCAAATGTTTTTGTGTTACTATGTGTGGATTTTGGTGGTGTAGATTTAGTGAGACTATGTGATGAGTGTGGTGTGGTGCAAATGTTTACCTTCTCCTCATGACTGTCAAGTTCAGTCTTGGTTGGAGGAAGCTTTACCTCCAGTTTGGCTAGATAAGTGCATCTCTCACAGGTTGTAGTGTGGGGTGGTAGGAGGAGAGGGTTGTCTGTGTACATGAGGCAATTTCTACATTGCCTCAAGATGCCCAAATTCATCAGATAGACAGGAGAGAACACTGGGAGCTGACCCTTGGACATGCCTGAATAAAAAAATATTTTCCTCTAGATAAGTGAGGAAAGTGAGTATAAGAGCTGTGTTGTAGGCTTTCACACGCACACACACACACACACACACTATATATATATATATATATATATCTATATATATATATAGATATATATATATATATATATATATATATATATATATATATATATATATATACACACACACACACACACACACACACACACACACACACACACACACACACACACACACACACATATACACATTATTTACAATTTTTTCTCTATTAAATTTCTTCTGTATGCAGTATGTTCAACTCTTGTATACTCTTCTGCTTTAGATGTATTTACTATAACTGCTCATGTGTTAGCAGCTATTCTAACTCTAACTAGCTGTATCTCCCATAACTACTTAGTCCTCCCAATACCCAACCTCATAAAACTGCATAGTCCTATCAGAGCACTAACTCTAACTCTTAAACTCCCTCCCAGTTCCTAACCCAAGTCCTTGATCCCCTACCATAAAATTCCTCTCCTCCTCCCTAAGTCTAAAGTCCATGATCACTCTGTAAATGCAAAACTCCACCTCCCTTGCCTAAACTTAAATCCACCAATCACTCCTTAATCCTAAAACTACCCATACTCCCTAAACTTAAATTTTCTTTTCCCCTCCCTAATTCTAAAGTCCATGATCACTCTGTAAATGTAAAACTCCAACTCCCATCCCTAAACCTAAATTCACCAATCACTCCCCCAACTTTAAAACTCCCCAACTCCCTAAACCTAAAGTTCCTTTCCCACTCCCTAAACCTAAATTTGTCCTTCCACTACCATTCCATCAACCTAAATACCCTTCCTGATTGCTGCCATAATCTAAACTCCTTCCCCTTCCTCCCTCCTCATGCCTGCCTCACTTACATTGTTCAGACCTGGGATGGTGGACTAACGGTTAAGGTGTTTGCCTTACAAACACAAGGTGCAGGGTTTGAGTCTCACAAGGGATAATTGGCTAGGCTTACAATGGCTCGCAAGGGCAGTTAGCCTTGTACTAACCTATGAACCTATAATGTGTTCGGTAAGGTGCAGTAACTGCTTGCTCTCCTCCCTCCTCATGCCTGCCTCACTTACATTGCTCAGACTTGAATAATGTGTTTCGGTAAGGTGCAGTAACTGCTTTCTCTACTCCCTCCTCATGCCTGCCTCACTTACGTTGCTCAGACTTGAATAATGTGTTTCGGTAAGGTGCAGTAGCTGCTTGCTCTCCTCCCTCCTCACACCTGCCTCACTTACGTTGCTCAGACTTGAATAATGTGTTTCGGTAAGGTGCAGTAGCTGCTTGCTCTCCTCCCTCCTCACACCTGCCTCACTTACGTTGCTCAGACTTGAATAATGTGTTTCGGTAAGGTGCAGTAACTGCTTGCTCTCCTCCCTCCTCATGCCTGCCTCACTTACATTGTTCAGACCTGAATAATGTGTTTCGGTAAGGTGCAGTAACTGCTTGCTCTCCTCCCTCCTCATGCCTGCCTCACTTACATTGCTCAGACTTGAATAATGTGTTTCGGTAAGGTGCAGTAGCTGCTTGCTCTCCTCCCTCTAACACCTGCTTTACTTACGTTGCTCAGACTTGAATAATGTGTTTCGGTAAGGTGCAGTAACTGCTTGCTCTCCTCCCTCCTCATGCCTGCCTCACTTACGTTGCTCAGACTTGAATAATGTGTTTCGGTAAGGTGCAGTAGCTGCTTGCTCTCCTCCCTCTAACACCTGCTTTACTTACGTTGCTCAGACTTGAATAATGTGTTTCGGTAAGGTGCAATAGCTGCTTGCTCAAACTCATTTTCGAGTTCAAATGTGAGGGGCAGCCTAGACAAGGTAAAAGATGCTTGACCCTTTGACTTAGAGACAATGCTTTTTTAAGTATGTGAGACTCAAGGACTTTTAGTAGAATCACTTTAAATATACCTCTAATACGGTAAGAATGCCATTATTGTACTTCTTCAGGCTTAGCATGTCACTGAGAATGCCTGCTGAAGCACTCTGTCTAACCGGTTAGCAAATTTATTAAAAAGACAGAAACAGTAGAAAACCATTTTGCTGCCATGTATGTCTGAGCTTTGTGAACAGTGTCTGCACAGATGTCTTTCTCCAGTACTTGAATCATTCTTTTTTTACTCTGTAATAAATATTTTTCAGCTGACTTTTATGACTTACTCTGAACCATTACATTCTAGGCCACTGCCATCATCTCCATAGAGTAGAATTTCTTCATGTCATTCACAAACCAGCTTCCTTCAAGATGCTATCCATATTCCATTTTCTCCTGCTGCCTTTCCTCTTTGGTAGCTCCCTACCCCTGATAATGCTATGCATCCAAATCTTAACCCCATTTCTATTCTAAAGTATAAATGCATAGCTTATTCTCACCTTACATCTACATTCCCTTTCCCATTTTGATAAATACATCACTTGCTTTAAAGCTGTCTAATATTACTTCATCTGTATGGCCACCAGAACCGCATTTGGTAACCAAATTTGGACTTATTGGTGCCCTCTACAGCTGAAGAATGACCTCCCCATCATTAGAATCCACTGTTTGTTCTACTCACTGCACACTAATATTTTATTTTGATTTACCTGCCTTTTAAAATCAGGTAACAAGGTTCAGGTAAGGGGTAATATGACCCCTAGACATTCTTCAGTCTTCCGTCCTACACAGGGTCAGTGTATGTAATATAGTAATTTCATTATAGTCATACATTCCTTCACAGCAGTAGCGCCATTGTTGAGTTCAGATGTACTGTACAGCAGGTCAGAATGAATAGGGATGGTAGTGTTGCAGGATTTACAGTTATCACTAGCAAAGACAGAGGAAAAATACCTGCCAAAGTGTGAAATCTTTTAACATTTAGCAGCTTAGAATACTTTATTTATTTATTGTTTTGGGTTAAGTAAATTGGTGGTAATTCTTATAAATAATAGCACCTTCTGGCGTAATAAAGAGTGTGCATATTGTGTATATACTTTATTAAAAAAAAAACGAGACATAGTCATTACTTAACTGAAAATTTAGACTGCTTAAAAATCAAATATTGACTGTTGATATATTTGCAAGACGTTTACAAGTAATGACATCCAGAAAATAATGATGCAATAGTGCCATGTGCTTAATAAAATGTATATATATATATATATATATATATATATATATATATATATATATATATATATATATATATATATATATATATATATATTTATAAACAAAAAAAGAAAAAATCAGTGAAGAGTACCTACAATATAAAGCACAATATTGATATTAGTTGTTCAAAATGAAAATACCAGCTGTAAGTCATGCCCTTTAATCAGTGCATTCAAGATGGGATTGCATTATTAATGGACACTCCTAATGTGTGAGGGACAGAAGGCAAAGTTAGATAGAAACATTTCTGGGTTTTATTTTTAATTTTTAAGCCACGAGCCAGACTCCAAAGGAAGAGCGGTTACAGTTCACAGTAAAGGTTTAAGATTGCAGCATAAAGCAGTTCATACATGTACCAACACACATGCCTTTACACAAGTATTAACAGAGTAGGAATACAGCAGGAATACCCTAGAGCTGGATTTGCTGGGGTTAATTAATAATCTGTTTCTGCATATACAGTCACACAAGAAAGTGAATTTGCACTGCAGTTTGTGTTGATAGCCGGTTATAACCTTGCTGGAGTCAATGAATAATTAATATACATAAGTGTAATAAGAAAAGGGAGATCATGAGTTAAATTATTTATAAAAATGGAAATTAGTGAGGGGCCTAGTACTGACTCTTGTAGTAATCTGATATTATGGATACCTATTTTGAATAAGGACTTGCTAACATGCACTGGAAAGGTTCTGTGCTTCAAATAGCTCCTAAACCAGTGCAGAGTGGCAACACCAACATTGGGTTTGCAAAGTTTATTAAATTGCTGTGGATGTTTCATGGTTCTGAACACCCAAGTCATGGCGACTGAATGACCAGTCATAATAAGGTCATCATTCATGTTCCACTAAATGATATTAGTGGCTGTTTATAATGATGTCCTGGCACAGAAGGCATTTTGAAGCCTATCTTGCTGATCTCTTGGTTATCTACATGAGTTTATATGGTTATATAACTACTTGTGTGGCAATTTTAGAAATATTTTATTCAAAGGACAGCTATTTGAGTTTGGTCTCTATTCTTTCAGATCATTAAGGACAGAAAGTTTAGACAAAGCAAATATGATGGGGTGTTTGAAAGATGAACGAAGTAGAAAATGAAAAGTTATATATACGAGTGGTTTGGCAACCCTGGAAGTTTCATTCTAGGAGTGAATGATGCAATTTACTGAATTTGGCTGTTGAGGTAGATTTTTTTCAGATTAAGCTTTTATATTATGATTTTCTGAACTTTGCTTTGACTCTCACTAGCCACTATATCATCAGTCCACGTCATCTCTGAGGTCAGGTAAAATTCAGGATATGAAGATATTACAAAAATAATATAGGCAGTGGGTAGCTGTGGTGAATGGCAACAGTAATATGGACTTTAAGTTACAATTAATTTATTAACCCTTAATCTATCATAAGCAAAATCATATAAAGTCCTGATAATTCCTAGTAAGTCCACAACACATTCACAATGTTTTAGAACTTGGTAAAAAATATTATACAGATATTAAAATGAATGTGCTTGCAGTACCCAGTTTTACAACTGAGGGAAAAGCATATGTGTTCAAACATCTTCCTACAGGAATTACTAAACTTTGTGAATCTTCATTGCCATATGCTAGAAGTCATGTGAGATAAACATCCAAATTAGTGCAAGAATGGTGACTGATGTAACAGTCTGAGAAAGTATTTGTTTACTACATTTGTTTATTACATAATCAATGTTAAAGACAGATATAGGATGAATGTGTTCTGCTTCTAGACCAGATTACTTTACTTTAAAATTAATACAATTACTTTTTATTGATTATGGAATTTTTCATCCAGGGTTAGACAGAAAGTGAAGTATTTGGAAAATGTAAGAAAGCAGATAAGAAGAAAAAATGTATAGACCTCAGAAATAAACTGATAAGGATCAGAAGCATTGTGATTCTTTAAAAGTTTGTTATTGCATCTAGAAAGTGGCACAAAAGGTAGCATGCTCACTTTTGGTTCAGAAGGCTGTGGGTTCTATTCATGCAACAGGTAGATTGATTGTTAACACTGCAGTGTAGCATAAGGGGGTGCTGCAATCCTGAGTGTGCCATCCTTTGGATGAGATGTTAAGCTGATGCCCCATTTGTTTGAGTTGGTTGTAGCTCAGGCGGATATAAATGATCCCATGGCATCTGTCAAAAAAGTAGGAGAAGTTTTCCAATGCCTTGCCCGAAATTCCCCTAGTAATATAAATACCATGTCAGGTCTCCCCTGAAAGAGGCTAACCCAGTCAAGAAAGGTGTTAGAAAAATATGTATTAATGTATGTATGTATCAGCAATATGCTTAGTGCATTTAGAGCTGGAAAAGAGTTAACACATTTATTCTATTTCATACTGCATAAATCTGTACAAACCGCAGTTGCTTTCTGACCTTGTATTGTTAGCTAAAATCTTGCTTGTGCCTTGGAAATTTACTGAGAAGCAGGTGATTTCTGCTTGCGTTAGGAAAATAATGAATAGAACAATACTACTTGTATGAAACTTAGACAAGAAGTTCCGCTGTGCCATGAGAAAATACACAGCTGTAGAAGTTACAGATAATTAGTACAAAGCCTGCTTGAAAATATGAACTGCAATCAGCATTTGCTTGTATCTGTATTAGAAGAGTACCTTGAAAAGTAACACAATACAACAGACGCTTGTAAATGGCTTAATAGTCACCAAGGCCAGGTTGTTTTTTCTGAAAAGTTTCTCACAAATCTAGTCATGTCAGCAGAAAATCTGAAGTAACATCTGCTGTAGAACAATGCTAAAAGTTGTGTTTGATTACGTCAGCTTAGAAGGCCATATCTTGTAAAATAGTACAAGAATGAACATAATTCCTGTTAGTAGTTAGACAAATCCTTGTATTTGCATGCTTTTGTCTCCTTGCTGCAAGTAAATTAAAGTGCCTTAACTGAACCTTACGTGTATTGGTTTTTGAAAGTTTTTTCCTTTGACAAAAGGATACATAGATAGATAGATAAATAGATAGATAGATAGATAGATAGATAGATAGATAGATAGATAGATAGATAGATAGATAGATAAATAATACATGTCTTGAGCTTGAAAAGATAGATTATGCAGAAAATATACATAAGTTTGGGTTACCTATTATAACTGCGAAACTGCAGTTACGTGAATACGGAAATGTTGACACATATTGAACGAACCGTGAAAACACCGAATGTCCTAAAGTGCGAAATTCAAAATGTCGAATTGCCATAGTTGGCCTTCTCCAGTATAGCTCCTTAAGGAAAGTGTGCAATAGTTACGGACCTTAGGGTTAGGGTGCGGGTTAAGGTAAGTGCATGCATAGTAATATATGTAAGCTTTAGTTTTGGGTTAGAAGTAGGGTTTTGTTAAGTGTATGTATGTATATTATTTATTTTGTTTGGGTAGGTAGTACATAGCAGGCGGTGGGGTTGGCCAACTATGCCGATTCGACATTTTGAATTTCATGCTTTGGGACGGTTCGGTGTTTTCGCGGTTTGCTCAATATGTGTCAACATTTCTGTATTCGCGTAACTGCGGTTTCGCAGTTATAATATAGACCCCAAGTTTGTTATTGTTTAATTTATTCTTGCAGCTACGTTACATAATTATTTTAAGAAGTGTTATAAATATTTTAGACCTATAGTATCCATCACTTATTGATTCTGAATCACTGAATATTCTGCCATCGTCATCCTTAATACTGGTTATATAATTAGAATATTTTGAATTGTGCATAGATTTGCCAGTTTATCACAAAATCAAAACATTTTATCAATATTATATTATAATTTTAACCTTTGTTAAGGTCATATTATCTGTTTTTAACCTCTCACTTATTTTTACTAATTTTACTTTTTCTATCATCTATTATGTTAGCATTTAGGAAAGACACATACATGTCTTAATGGTAAGCAATCTGTGTAGCTTGTTTATTTGCTCATCTGCAAAAGTAATTTGTTGCTTTAATGATTTGTTTACATTTTTTAAATTAATATTAGCATGTCACCATGTATGAATTGCTT